>NC_064285.1:48256414-48530094 GCF_019186545.1 Solanum stenotomum | reverse complement strand
CATCTCATATGTTTATTTTTATTTGTTCACTATTTTAAAAATAAATTTTATTTTTCACGTTTAATATATCAAGAAAATAAAAGACAATTATTTTTTCATGTTTTCCCTTATCATTAATTAATTATTTTTTCAAGGATTTAATATTAAACATCAATTAATAAGGATAGAGTGGTAAAATAATCAAGCTAATTATTGTTTTCTTAATAGGTGTGTCAAGTGTAAATGTGACTAGTAAAAGTGAACAGAAAAAATATTATTCCCTCTGTCTCAATTTATTTTGACACATTTTGTTTGTCGAAAATCAAACAATTAAAGTTTGACCTGCACATGAAATCTTCATTTTTTTTAAATAAAATTTATATTTATAAACTACGTATAAAGTACTATAAGTCACAATAATTGATAATTCAAAATATATTTAAAAGATATATGAAAAATTTACAGTTAAGAATAAACTTGTTTAAATCTCAAAATTTGAAATGTATCACGTGAGTATAAGATTGAATTGATTGAGTTGATTTGGCTTTTGTTAATTTTGGACAGAGTGGTGGGGTCAATCTTGACAGTTGTTGGACTGTATGGTTTTCTTTGGGGGCAGAAAAAAGAGATGGAACAAAGTAAAAATGAGATAGAGGAAGAGGACGTGGTGGAGGCTAACAAAGAGGACATCAAGGCTTAGTGGCGGAGCTAAAATTCTTAATAAGAGATTTAAAATCAGAAGGACTAAACACATGAACTAATTGAAGAGGATTCAACAATTATTATATATACATAAATAATAATTTTAACTATATATAAATAATAATATTTTCCGTCGAAGGAGGTTCGGATGAACCCGTGTTAGAAGGCAACCTCCACCCCTGACAAGGCTGACTTGGAATTTCAATTATAAGTTCATAATTAGATATGAATGGTTTTCCCCCAAATATAAATTCCCAAAACTAGCCTTAATTACTATATATTATTTAAAAAAAATATTGTATTGCATGTATCAACTTGAGTTTCCTCCCTTTAACACTAGCTTTGTATTCGAAAATGCACTACTTATTTATGCAACTTTCACACCTATAATTGCATTCTTATTCAAATTAGAAAAAATGGCATATTCTTCATTTTCCATCTTCTAATTATACATTAATACAATCCTAACTAGGAAAGTTTTGTTCCTAATATATATCCCTTTCTTTATAGTAGTGAAAGTGAAAGCAAGAAACAATTCTATCTTAAAGTAATAAAATATTTCTACATTAAAAAATACACACTCTAAATTTTTTTTTGAGTTATTACTACGGTTTTGAGGAAGAGGACCTTTAAAAACAAATAAAACTAGAAACATAATCAGACTTTTTAATTAATGTTTCTCTAATTATGAACCATAGGTATTGATGTGCTACATAATTAACTGAATGTATATTTCGCGTCTCTAGTCTATTACTTATACAAAAACGTTTGCAATTTAATTTCTTGATTGGCAGGGATTAGAAATTTATTCCTTGACAGGTTTGTTACTTAAAAAATCTGTTTTGAGACGGAATTTTTTTCACAAATCACGCAAAGTATATTTTCACAATCCTGAAGCTTTGAACATCTTCCTTGAAAATTTGTTCTTCGATTTTCTTGAGGTGAAGTTAAGAAAAGAATATAATTATCAGTAACTTATACCAGTAGGAAAGTATATAAATACAATTAAGTGTTGGATGAATAAGTAGTATTGGATAAAAATTTATAAGAGATGTACAAATGAGTATGTTAGAATTATTACCTCACCTAACATTAGTCCAATTTGTTTTTCCAGATTAAAAGTTTGCATCATTACTTTTACTTCTAAAATACCACCCAATTTTCATTGGAAATTGAACTAGATCATAGTACAATTATAAATTATATCCCAAAAACCATTTCAAAAGTAATGCACCTCTCAAAAATTGGGAAGAAGAAAGAGAAGATCTTATAGTACAACATAGTACTGATGGTAATGATCTCATTCTACCTACTTCGAGCTTTATAAGCCATACCATGTCTTGTACATTTACTAACTACCACAAAATTTTATTAGTAGTAAATATGTCACAGTACAACAATATCCAAAATTCCCTCCCTTGCCAAAGCTTAAGATTAACAATTCCAAACAATCCTCACTACTACCATCACTGAATGGCAATGAAAAACAACAACGTCAACCTCAATCAGCCCAACCTTCAGCCTTCCAACCCCAATATTGTCCAAGTTATCCATAAGAACCACACCAACTGCCTATGATGATGGAAATGCCAAGCTACACATACGGGTCATCCGGTTTTTTAGAACCTCACAAACCCATTGACTCCTTTTGACCAGAACTACTCAGCTATGGAGGGAGTAACCAACATGCCTATGAACCAAAAAAACCCTACTCCACTACCAACAGGCAGTCTCATAAGTCTAGCAGTGACATAGGTGGAACTAACTCAGGAGCTGACAACTTTGGAGTTCTATCACATCCTCTAATAACTAGCAACCCTTTCCAACTTGAGCATGCAACACTTATCATTATACTCCAACTAAACAATTTTGTGAGCGAGCAGGTACTCTTTGCAACAAATACTGGATATGGAAGGTGTAAACCACTCCAACGAGGGGACCACAATCTACGAGGAAGAATACAACATGGAGATCAGGTAGTTCCACCAGTACTAGCTACAAATAAAGGAATTATCACCACTGATATATACACTAGAGAATGTATCCCTCGATGCGATAAGAGGAACTAGACATCCAAGGGCAATGCGTACAAACTCTTTACCTAAGGAATTTCTTGAAAATAGATGGAAAAAAAATTATATAACATAAGTTTTCTAGTCAAAACCACAAAAACATTCCCTAAACATACGCTATTACAACACCAGCACGCCACTCAAGTCTGTGGCAGTAATAATAACCACAACGACGGGCAAAAACAACCTTAGAAACAAATCAGTCCAACGTGAACCTGGAAATGTCTCTGGATCTAGGAGGAAACTCAACACCAGAAGTACTACTATCAGTCAAGATATTAATACTCTGGAACTGTACAGGCGCAAATAACGCAAACTTTAGGAATAATTTGCGAGTCTTAATCGAATGGAATAATTTAACTGTCTTAGATCTCATGGAGACAAGTATGCAAGATCACAACAACATACTACATCCTTTGAACTTTACTGACGTTATATAAGTTCCGACAGTAGGATACTCAGGAGGCATGACACTCTTCTGGAAGAACACGAAAGTCGCAATTGAACCATATGTCCTGACTGGACAAGAAATCCACTAATCTATTGAGGTAAGCTCCAATGCTCCTATGTTTTCTATTTATAATTTATGCAAAAAATAAATATAGTTATAGGGAAATGTTTTGGAATAGTTTAAGATATTTGATTCTACTGTTAGTGGTCCTTGGCTAGTATGTGGGGACTTCAACCAAGTAACAAATGCTTTTGAGAAACTAGAGGGAAGGTGGTAACACCTTGGATTTCAAAAACAGAATAAGTTGCATTGATTTTGGCTACTGGTTCAGGTCTACGAGACCAGTTTACGGTTCGTAGGACTTTCTAGTGGTCGTAGACCAGTCTCGTAGAAAGGGGGAAATAATTTTTGAAAATCAAGTCCAGTACCTCATTCTACGGTTGACTAGGATGGTCCGTCATATGTCTAGGAGTCGTAGATGTGTGTTCCATAAAAGCTATCCATACTTAGTGAAATTTTGGGGTTAAAGTTGAGTTCTACAGTTCGGGTCTACATACTTTAGCAAGTCCTTCGGACCGTAGAAGGGTTCCGTCAAAGATTGGGTAAAATTTAAGGTCCTAGTACTTGGTCTACGATTGACCAATATGGACCGTAGAAAGTTCTATGGTACGTAGGTCGGACCCGTAGACTAGTCCGCTAGTTAATTCTTCGGGGTTTTCGGTTGTTTCTCCTAATTTTTTAAGCCTATGCTATGTCATTTTGGACTCTATTCTAAGGCCTATATAAAAACTTCTTGTCCTAAATCTACCCACAACCCATTCTCCTATTTTCTCCAAACCCAACCATATTCATTCTCTTAAATCCCCTCTCAATCTAAGGAAGAAGAAGAAGCCAAGGTTCACTCCAAGGTCTTCAATTCACCATTCATCTTGGGATTTGAGTAGCAAGGTATGTTGGTATTCACCCATGAAGTCCATTCCTCCATGGGTCTCCAAGGTTTTCAATTTCTCAATTCAATTTTAATTGATCAAATTAGGGTTTTTCTCAATTCTACACGGGTTTCATTCAATTATGATATTATTGTTGTTTAAATCTTCTATTGCATGATTTAATGTAAATTACCTGATATCTAGTTGAGATTATATGAACCCAAACATGATCCATGACTTTCAAGTATGAATTTATGAAAAACCCATGAACTTTGAATTTTGAATGATTATGCATGTCTTATGAAAATGATGTTTATGATGATAGGATGCTTTAGATAAAAGTATCAATGATGTTGTGAAAGATTTTCTCACATACGAATATGATCATGGTTGTGAAAAGGTATTTTTCAAATATGGATTCAAATTAGCATGACCCATTCTTTTATGCCGAAGTAGAGAAATATCATTAATGACGTTGATGAGCGTAAGATTATCTTATTGAAGAGACATGATGTCCACTTTGTACACATTTTTGTGCCTTTTCAGAAGAAGGTTCTCTTAGTTAGAGTTTGGCGCTAGACCTTAAGTTGATGTGAACAATACATTGTTTTCTTTGTCACCCATGTCATAGATACTCAACAAGTTGTTCTTCAATTCTTGAACATGAAACACATTTTCTATGACATGAGATTGTGACTTTTTAACTATGTCAATTTTGAATATTTCACTTTTATCATTTTCAAGGACTTCACTATTGCCTTGAAAATCAGAGTATGAGAGGAAATTTTCTGCCATTTTCAGCAACTGTCTGGAGCGCGCATGCACTATCCATGTACCAGGTTGACCTTTTTCCTCCCACCTTTACTTGAATATTTGTGCTTCCATTTATTTTCGTAGGTCCAAAGCCTTCTATTATAGTGTGTACTATACAAAGTGTTTGTCCAGTGACTCCTGGATACTTTATTTTTTTGCCATGCCTAGTGACACATGGACACTTAAAGGCTGTATTAAAGTCTAAGTTGTGTGCTAATATTGGGATGTAGGAGAACATATAAGTAGTTTGATTATTGATAAAGTGAACCTGATTAACTATTTATTGTCTTGTGTGTACTTTATTAGCTCCAGACGTTAATGCAGACAGCCTATACAGATATGAGAGATTGCAACAAAGAAGGAAACTATTAAATTGCAGAAATAAAGCAGCGAAAAAAGAAATAAAGAAATAGCTGAAACAGAGGAGAAAATAAGGAAATAAATAGATGAGTAAAGAGGGAAAGAAATAAAGAGTATAATTAAAGTCCAAAGAGGAGTAAAAGTTTCCTTATATGATGAAACTCCTTTTAAGGAAGGAAATCAGAAATTTCCTTATAGGAGGCCAAGTCCTATTCAAAGTAAAAGTCTGTAACACCCCGACTTTTCAAAACGTCTAAATTAACTCGTATCTTCGTGGAAAGACAAGGAGGGTGAGTAATAAATTAAGAATGATGTGGTATGTCCTATTTTAAGTGTTCAAGTGTTGCATCTCAAGTTTTGAAGTTAGGTAAGTGGCAAAATAAAAGTTGGCGGAAGTTATCGTAAGTTCCTTCTTAAAGATTTCTCTGAAATTTGGGTCAAATGTCTTGGAGGTTTTCTCCCAATCTATAAAGAGTTATGGGGCCCACAAACTATCGAATCGAAGGTCTATGAGTCTAGTATCCAACGCATCAAACCGTTCATTCATACGACTTCAAAATAGAGAGATATTCGTATTTTCGTGGGACTGCGCAAGCAGGCACGTGAGGTGGGGCCCTAGGTCGGTGGAAAGTTGTATATATCTTCTTCTTCGAGTTTTTTCTTCATTTTAAGCTAAATATACAGAGAACACATAGAAACCCATTTTTAGGATCAAGTGAAATATAGATTTTCTCGACGTAAGTCCTTGACGAAAGTTGTTCTACGCGTTGGGCTCATCATCGTGGAATAATTTGTTTTATCGATTGTGTAGCATATCACATTTTAGAGTTGGGACAACAGGGGTTTGAATATATTTGAAGGTTTTGAGGTGAATTACGAACCTAAGATCGAGGTAAGACCCTTCTTTCATCGACTCTAGCTTTTATAAGCAGCAAATAGCAATTTGCGACGGAAATACATATCTTTTATTGTATTGTCATGGTATCTTTTATTTTATGTGTTGATTATGGTCCTACCTTGTTGTAGTATCGAGGGAGTTATGAGTTAAAGTCTTTAGGCCACGTGAATTTAGCGAAAAAGGTATGTTAAGGCTATTCTCTTCCTAAGGCATGTTTCCTTAAAGCTTAGGAGCAATGTAATTGAGTTGTTATCGTTGTTATACTTATAGCCATTATTGTTGATTGTTGGCTGCTCGAGTGCGTATAATCCTCTCTTATCGGGATTCTTATTCAGTAGTAACATTCGTATGTGGGACACGACTTAGAGGCTATTTGTATAGGTTGCCTATAACTAAATTGCTCACTTTTAGCTGTTGGATTGTTATTGTTGCCTTTGGGCTATTGTTGTTAGCTGCAGGAATGTGATCTATGCCTAGCAGGGTTATGTTCTGCCTAGCAGGGTTATGTTCTGCCTACAGGGCTATATGGATGCCTAAAAGGGCTATGAGTTGCCTACAGGGCTATATTGATGCCTAGAAGGGCTATGAGTTGCCTACAGGGAGATATATTGACGCCTAAGAAGGTTATGTGCTTCCTACAGGGCCATGTTGTTGCCTAAGAGGGCTATGAGTTGTCTATAAGATATGTTGATGCCTAAGAGGGCTATGTGACTGCCTGCAGGGCTAGGGGACTACCGATAGGGGTATACAGGCTGATTGGCACCTTCCGGGCTTATGGGGGCCTGAGTAGGTGGTCTTGTGTGCTGTTTGTACCTACCGAGCTTATGGGGGCTTGGTTAGGTTGTTGTTTTTATTATTTTTGATAAATTTAGATTTAGAAGCAGGTCAGTACAATTATCTTATCCTTAATTTATTTATCAGATTATTCCAGTATATCAGGATACCTAATCATAGTCTATTGCCTTTCATACTCTGTACATTATTTTGTACTGACGCCCCATTGCCTTGGGGGCGCTGCATTCATGCATGCAGGTCCTGACAGATGACTGAGTAGACCTCCATATCAGCAGGATTGACTTTTATCCGATTGGTTAGCCCTTTTCCTCCGGAGCTGCCAGAGTTGGGAGGTTTGTTACCTTTTGTTGTATATATTCTCATGGGTAGGCTGGGGCCCTGTCCCACCAATCTTTACTACTCTTAGAGGCTTGCAGACTAGTGTGTGGGGTTGATAGCTACGTTATGGCCATACTGGCCTATGTTGTTGGTTTGCTGAAGCTTGTGAGCTGTTTGATGTATTGTACTGCTATTTACCTGTTTTTAGTTTTGGTATAGATATCATGGTGGCCTTGACGGCCCAATCAGGACTTCTGTGCTAGTTGGATGTTTCTTTATATGAACTCTTGGGAGTAGCTGGTCCTTTTGTAGATCTGTTGACAGGAGCCTTGCCGGCCGAGGGCTTAGTTTTAAGCCGAGATATACTTGTTTGTTTTCTTAATTTCATGTGACTGCCATGCGCTAGTAGCAAATGGTTTAACAGGGTCAGCTCGGGCCTGAGTTTTGGCTTTAGGAGTCAGTTGCGCCCCTTGAGTTTGGGGCGTGACAAAGTCTTAGTCCGTGATATACTAGGGAACTACAAATCTCATATATATATATATGTGTGTGCATGTGTGTGTGTGTGTGTGTGGCATTAAGGCCACTGAAAGGCTCACCTATTGCATATTCACGAAATATATCATCTTGAGAGAAGTAACCATTGGAGCAAAACTGCAAGACTTCGTCATAGCAACACTAGAACCAGGTTCATGAGTTGTGTTCGAGTCTAAATTATTGAATCTTGAAGTTTGATCAATTAAAGACTAGGGTTCTTAGTGAATCACATCCCTTAAATGTGGAAGAACATACAACCCCAAGTCACATCATCATGCATGTCCTACGATGGAGTGATTTATTCAATGTGAACTTAAAGTTGGGTATTTCATGCTTGTATTATAATGTTACGAGATCAGCTTACGGTTTGTAAGACTTTCTAGTGGTCGTAGACCAGTCTCGTAGAAAGGGAAAATAATTTTTGAAAATCAAGTCCAGTACCTCATTCTACGGTTGACCAAGTGGTCCGTCATATGTCTAGGGGTCGTAGATGTGTGTTCCATAAAATCTATCCATACTTGGTCAAATTTTGGGGTTAAAGTTGAGTTCTACACTTAGGGTCTACAGACCGTAGCAAGTCCTATGGAAAGTAGAAGGGTTCCATCAAATATTGGCTAAAATTTAAGGTCCCATTACTTGGTCTACATTTGTAACACCTCGCTAATTAGAAGAACAAGAATTAAGAATAAATCCATTTTGGAAATAATCAACTTTGGAAAGTTTGACAAAGTTAAGCTAAGTATGAGTTTTGGGTCAACTTCAAACAACCATAATTCCTAGCTTAGGATGAGTTAGGTATGCTACAAGATACTGTAGGAAAGATCTTTGAATTATATTTTTAACGCCACCGAGTTTGCTTATTTTCGAGCTCGTATGAGGGAGATATGCTCATTTGAAGTCGGGTTGTCTAGATAAGAAAAGTCAAAACCAGATTTTAAAAGGGTATTTTGGTCTTTTCCATACCCAATTGGTTTAATTTTTTTTAGTGAATTAATTAGGGTCTATACTGAATGGGTTCAGTTTACACAATTGCAAAATCAAGCTAGGGTTTTAGAGAAAAGAACTCAAGAGGAGAAAGGAGAAGAAAATGTCTAGATTCGTCGATTTTTTGAAGAATTGATTGCGGATTTTGCCTAGGATTCGATCCTATGAGGTATCTGAGTTCACATAGTGTTGGGTTCGTTTACCCACGCGCCAAACATGTCTATTTCAGTATGATTTTTGTCCTAAAAGATTGAGAATTTGATGTTCTTGAGTTGTATTCTTGAATTGCTTTTGTTCTTGAATTTGGGATGAGATTGAGGAATTCTTGAGAGTTTAATGTCTATTGTTAGAGTTGTTTTGAGTTAGATTCTAGTGTATATGTTTTGGGTATCTGAATCTAAAGAGAAATTGAGAAAAAGAATCGAATTTAATCGACTTAAGATCAGAAAATGAGTTGGAAAATTCGTCAGATTTGACTGGGGAAAGCTAGCGCGGCGCGCCCCTGTAGCGCCAAGGAGGCTAGGGCGGCGTGCCAGCAGTGCACCAGAAATGGGTCTCTGAAAGACAGGGGCTGGCGCCCCGCGCCAACAATGCGCCTGGGACGTCTGCCCTTACTCATTTTTCATCGTTTAGCCCGTCCGAGTCCTTCTAAAGTGTACTTGCCCTTTATATCGATTCTAACTTCTTTAAATGACTTCTAAACATCTAGAAATCATCCTTAAACACGAATCATAACCTTGAATCCATAAATTCAAATTCAATGAAAGTTGAGAGCCAAGTCTAGATAGTTCTTAGAGTGTTTCAAAAGTATTTTACAATCATTCTAAACGTGTTTTAAAGACTTAAGTATTGGGTTGATTAAGAGTAAGAGTAAAGTTCATCTCTTCAAAATATTCTAAGGGAACTAAGTATTCCCAAGAGTTAAAATGTTTTCACATTTAAACAAGAGAGGAAACACCGATTTCCAAGAGAGCTTTTAAGCTAGTTTTTGAGTAATAATCTCAAACCCATATAAAGAGTTATGCTTTTAAACATATGAGCTAAGCATATTTTGGGAGTAGTATTGAGCACCGATATGGGGACGAGTACATAATAACTCAAGTCTCCATAAACCATGTAGCCATCGTGGGCAGAAAGGGTCATACTTTTTAGATGATTCCTTAATTTTTTTTAGCATAGACTAGTGGATCCACTTAGTTGAGGCGTTCTATATCTTGACAAGTTATACGACAGTTATGGTAGCGTGGGCGAGACGCTGTATCATCACATAACTCATAGTGATGGTTGTCGGTTAGAGAAACTCCCACAAAAGTATATTACCTATATATATATACACACATTTAGTTCTTATTGTGTTTTCAATACATTGAGTTACTATCTACTGTTTTAAATGCTTATTATAAACTACATCTTTATTGTTGTTTATTTCTGTATTGAGTTGAGTATCCATGAGTTGGGTAAAGCTGAGGTAAGTGTTTCTTTCAGAATTCAGTTCAAGCTTATGTCATATATAGTTTTCCTCTCGCATGCTCGTACATTCAATGTACTGACGCCATTTGGCCTGCATCATTTTATGATGCAGATACAGGTAACCAAGATCAACATCCAACGCCTCGTTGATCCAGTCAAGCACTCAGAGTCACTTGGTGAGCCTCCTTGCTTTCGGATGACCTATTTGTACTTTTTTATAGATAGTTCATTAGGATGTCGTGGGTTTTGTCCCGACGTCCATCTCAGTTGTCAGAGGCTTCATAAACAGTTAGTTAATTGTTCTTTAGTCTTTCCATTTTCATTATATTATGTTAAGACTTGAGTTGCCACTTTAGCTAAGTTGAACGTTTGTTTCTAAAATGTTCTAAGTTATTTGAGACAGTGTTTTGAAAATGCGTTTGATTTCTGTAATAATGCATAAAGTCTTTCACTGAGAGTCTAGCCAGGCCAAGGGTTCGCTTAGGGCCAACAATGGTTCTCGAGTTCCAGTCCCACCCAGGGTGCAGGCTCGGGGCGTGACAAACTTGGTATCAGAGTACAGAGTTCAAGAGTCCTAGGGAGTCTATGAAGCAGAGTCTGTAGAGTCCTAGTTATCGGTGTGAAGCACGCCACATTTATAATTAGGAGGTTGCAATATTTAGGAATTTCCTTCACTTCTTTCATACTCATTTTGTGCGATAGAGTTCATCTGTATAAAGTCTCTTCCCAACTCATGCTTGTGCGTGTCTTTCAGTTGATCATGCCTCCACGAAGAGTTGTCCGAGGTCGTCCTGCTAGAAGGAATGTTGAGGAGCAAGGGGTACCTAATGCACCTGAAGTGCAACCCCAATGAGAGGTCACCAATGCTGAATTTTAGGAAGCCATCTGAATGTTGAGCCAAGTTGTGACCAACTAAGCTGAGCAATAGAGAGAGAATTGTCAGGAAGTGGTTGATACTTCTAGGATCCGAGAGTTTCTATGGATGAATCCTCCAAGCTTCACTAGTTGAAGCATCACTGAGGATTCGAAAAACTTTGTTGAGGAGCTTCAGAATGTTTTTGAGATTGTGCATGTCACCGATGCTGAGAGAGTTGAGTTAGCTGCTTTCACTAGAATCTGGTTCAATCAATGTAAGAAGGGTAGAGTTGAGGGTGCACCGAATATGAGTTGGGCTATGTTTGAGGAGGCTTTCTTGGGGCGTTACTTTCCCTGGGAACTGAGAGAAGCAAAGGTACGAGAATTCCTTACCCTTAAGCAGGAATCTATGAGTGTTCATGAGTACAGTCTGAAGTTCACCCAACTTTCCCATTATGCTCCAGAGATGGTTGCGGATATGATGAGTAGGATGACTCTGTTTGTTGTTGGTTTGTCTCGTTTGTCGAGTAAGAAAGGTAAGGCAGCTATGCTAATAGGTGATATGAACATAGCGAGGTTGATGATTCATGTGCAGCAGGTTGAGGAGGATAAGACGAGGGATAGAGAAGAATTCAAAAATAAGAAAGCTAAGACAGGGAACGAATCTGGGCAGCATAAGAGTAATGTGAACCGGTCTTCTTTCAAAGAGAAACATAAGGGACCTTCTCCATCATCTGCTAGTACACCTACACCAAGAAATAAATGTGAGTTCAAAAATCAGAATTCGCAAAATTTTAGAGCTAGGTCGGAACAGTCTTAAGGTAGTGTCGCACAAGGAGGTAATTGGGTTCCTGCATGTGCTAAGTGTGGTAGGAACCACCCAGGTAAGTGTCGTGATGGCTCTAATGGTTGTTTCAAGTGTGGTCAAGAGGGTCACTTCATGAAAGAGTGCCCTAAGAACCGGACAAGTAATGGGAGTCAGGGCAATAAAGCCCAATCTTCAACAGTTGCTCCACCAGACATGGTTGCACCTAGAGGAGCTACTTCAGAGGCAAGCGGAGGAGCAAACCGTCTATATGCTATCACTAGTCTCCAAGAGCAAGAGGATTCGCCGGATGTTGTCACTGGTATGATCCAAGTCTTTAACTTTGATGTTTATGCTTTGCTAGATCTAGGAGCGAGTTTATCTTTTGTGATTCCTTATGTTGCAATGAAGTTTGATGTTCTTCCTAAGCAACTTCTTGAGCCCTTCAATGTCTCTACACCTGTTGGTGAGTCTATTCTAGCTGAGAGAGTCTATCGTGATTGTACCATTTTCGTCAATCACAAGAGTACCATGGCTGACTTAGTTGAGTTAGATATGGTAGATTTTGATGTCATTCTAGGTATGGACTGACTTCATGCCTGTTATGCGTCAATAGATTGTAGAACTCGAGTAGTCAAATTTCAGTTTCTAGTGAACCAGTTATAGAGTGAAAGAGTAGTTCAGCAGTTCCTAAGGGTTGTTTCATTTCATACCTTAAGGCAAGAAAGTTAGTTTCCAAGGGGTGTGTCTATCACTTAGTCCTAGTTAATGACTCTAGTGTTGAGATACCTCCTATCCAGTCAGCTCCAGTAATAAAAGAGTTTCCAGAAGTCTTTCAAGATGTTCTTCTCGAAGTCCTTCTTGAGAGAGAAATAAACTTCGGTTTAGATGTTCTTCCTGATACTCGCCCTATATATATTCTTCCATATAGGATGGCACCAACAGAGTTGAAAGAGTTAAAAGAGCAGTTTAAAGACCTCTTTGTGAAAGGTTTCATTCGACCAAGTGTCTTACCTTGGGGCACTCCGGTCTTGTTTGTGAGAAAGAAAGATGGTTCCCTTAGAATGTGTATAGATTACCGTCAGTTGAACAATGTTACAATCAAGAATAAGTATCCTCTTCCGAGAATTGATGATCTTTTTGATCAACTTCAGGGTGCCTCTTGTTTTTCGAAAATAGACCTAAGATCAGGCTACCATCAATTGAAAGTAAGGGAATATGATATTCCACAGATAACATTCAGGACCGTTATTGTCATTATGAGTTTTTGATCATGTCGTTCGGTTTAACTAATGCTCCTGCAGCATTCATGAACCTTATGAATAGAGTATTCAAGCCTTATTTAGATATGTTTGTTATCGTATTCATTGATGACATTCTAATCTATTCAAGAAATGAGAAAGATCATGCTAGTCATCACAGAATAGTTCTCCAAACTCTAAAGGATAAGGAGTTATATTCTAAGTTTTCCAAGTGTGAATTTTGGCTTGAGTCTGTGGCATTCTTAGACCATATTGTTTTCGGTGATGGTATTCGAGTGATGGAGGTAATGCAGAATTGGCCTAGACCCACGTCTCCAACTGACATTAGGAGTTTCTTGGGATTGGCTGGCTATTATAGAAGGTTTGTCGAGGGATTTTCATCCATTTCATCTCCTTTGACTAAGTTAACTCAAAAAACAGTAAAGTTTCGATGGTTTGAAGCTTGTGAGAAAAGTTTTCAGGAATTGGAAAAGAGGTTGACTACTGCCCTAGTATTGACATTACCAGAAGGTATGCAAGGTTTTGTTATGTATTGTGATGCGTCCAGAGTTGGATTGGGTTGTGTGTTGATGCAGAATGGTAAAGTTATAGCTTATGCCTCCAGATAGCTGAAAGTTCATGAGAAAAATTATCCAACCCATGATCTAGAGTTGGCTGCCGTAGTATTCACTTTGAAAATATGGCGTCACTATTTATATGGTGTTCATGCAGATGTGTTCAGCGATCACAAGAGTCTCCAGTACGTGTTTAGTCAGAAAGAGCTTAATCTCAGACAAAGAAGGTGGTTAAAGTTACTCAAGGACTATGACATGAGTATTCTATATCACCCATGTAAGGCTAATGTTGTTGTTGATGCTTTAAACAAGATGTCTATGGGTAGTACCTCCCATATTGAGAAAGAAAAGAGAGAGTTAGCGAAAGATGTGCATAGACTTGCACGATTAGAAATTCGACTAATGGATTCCACAGAAGGAGGAGTAGTGGTGATGAATGGGGCTGAATCATCATTAGTGTCAGAAGTGAAAGAGAAACAAGACCAATATCCTATTTTGCTTGAATTGAAGGCAAATGTTCATAAGCAAAAAGTAATGGCTTTTGAACAAGAGGGAGATGATGTTTTGTGGTATCAAGGTAGGTTGTGTGAACCAAGGGTGGATGAAATCCAAGAGAGGATCATGGAGGAAGCTCATAGCTCCGGATATTCTATCCATCCGGGTTCCACAAAGATGTATCGTGATTTGAGAGAAGTATATTTATAGAGTGGTTTGAAGAAGGGCATTGCAGAGTTCGTTGCTAAGTGTTCGAATTGCCAACAAGTCAAAGTAGTGCACCAATGGCCCGGTGGTGTGGCTTAAAACATAGAACTTCTGAAATGGAAGTGGGAGATAATCAATATGGATTTCATCACAGGTTTACGCGGTCTCACAGGCAGGCATGATTCGATTTGGGTGATTGTAGATCGAATGAATAAATCAGCCTAATCATTCAGCAGAAGATTATGCTAAGTTATATATTCAAGAGGTAGTCAGACTTCATGGAGTTTCAGTGTCTATTATTTCAGATAGAGGTACACAATTTACTGCACAGTTTTGGAAGTCATTTTAGAAAGGCTTGGGTTCAAAGGTGAACGTGAGTACTGCTTTTCATCCTCAGACATATGGTCAAGCAGAGGATACTATTCAGACTTTAGAGGATATGTTGAGGGCTTGTGTGATTGATTTCAAGGGTAATTGGAATGATCACCTACCTCTCATAGAGTTTGCTTATAACAATAGTTACTACTCTAGCATCCAGATGGCTCCTTATGAAGCTCTTTATGGGAGAAGATGCATATCTCCTAGTGGATGGTTTGAAGTTGGTGAAGCTGGGTTGATAGGACCATACTTAGTGCATCAAGCTATTGAAAAAGTAAAGGTTATTCAAGAGATATTGAAAACAATGCAGAGTCGTCAGAAATCCTATACAAATGTTAGGAGAAGAGACTTAGAGTTTGAAGTAGATTATTTGGTTTACTTGAAAGTTTTACCCATGATGTTATGAGGTTTGGTAAGAAGGGGAAACTTAGTCCCCAATATATTGGTCCGTACAGAATATCCAAGAGGATTGACAACGTAGCTTATGAGTTAGAGCTACCACAAAAGCTAGCAGCGGTTCATCCGGTATTCAATATCTCTATGTTGAAAAAGTGCATGGACGATCCTTCACTTATCATACCTTTCGAAGATATTGGTATCAAGGATAACTTGCCTTATGAGGAAATTTTTGTTCAGATTATAGACCGCTAGGTTCGCAAGTTGAGAACCAAGGAAGTAGCATCAGTCAAAGTTCTTTGGAGAAATCAATTTGTTGAGGAAGCTATTTGGGAAGCTGAAGAGGATATGAAGAAGAGATATCCACATCTCTTTGAGCCCAGAGAAATTCCAGATCAAGGTACTAATTCTCTTCTTAGTACTCTTTAATTGAAATACTAAATGTGTTAGATTTTCTTATTGGGTGTTTGAGCTGAATGTTAGATATTACACCCTTAGCCTCCTAAGAGTAATCTCATTCGAGGACGAATGTTTTCTAGGGGGAGATATTGTAACACGTCGCTAATTGAAAGAACACGAATTAAGAATAAATATGTTTTGGAAATAATCAAATTTGGAAAGTTTGACAAAGTTAAGCTAAGTATGAGTTTTGTGTCAACTTCAAACGACCATAACTACTAGCTCAAGATGATTTAGGTGTGCTACAAGATACCGTAGGAATTATCTTTGAATTATCTTTCCAACGCCACCAAGTTTTCTCATTTTTGAGTTCGTATGAGGGAGATATACCCATTTGAAGTCGGGTTATCTAGATAAGGAAAGTCAAAACCGGATTTTAAAAGGGTATTTTGGTCTTTTCCATACCCAATTGGCTTAATTCGTTTTTAGTGGAATAATTAGGGTCTAAACTGAATGGGTTCAGTTTACACAATTGCAAAATCACGCTAGGGTTTTAGAGAAAAGAACTCAAGAGGAGAAAGGTGAAGAAAAGGTCTAGATTCGTCGATTTCTTGAAGAATTGATTGCGGATTTCGCCAAGGATTCGATCCTACGAGGTATGAGAGTTCACATAGCATTGGGTTTGTTCATCCACTATCAGGACCCGCGCCTACACCCTAGATGTGTCCGGTACTCGAGAACCATTGTTGGTCCCCAAGCGAACCCTCATCTTGGCTCACTACAAACGGAAGACTAACTCAAGCATACAAAGCTAAAAAACTGCATAAAAATTCATGAAACTGAAATACAAAGTTTTTACTCAAATGAAAAACTCTGAATAAAATAATATCTTTAACTCGCCATGAAATAGGCAACTTAAGGCTTTAAAACATTTAACAAAATAAATGAACAGACTTCTGAAACTCTACTGTCTATCTATGAAACCTTTAACTAACAAAGACGGAAGTCGAGACAAGACACATGACATCCTAACAACTGATATTACTGAAAGTACAAGTGGAACCCTCCGGAAGCAAAGAGGATCACCATAGCTAACTCGAACTCCATATGGTATCAACGAAGCTCCTGTTGATGACCCTGAATACCGGTATCTGCATCATGCAACGATGTAGGCCAAATGGCTCAGTACGTGGAATGTACGAGCATGTAAGGAGAATTCTAAAGCATAAGCATAAGCTTGAACTTGATAAAAAGGAAACATACTTACCTCTTCTCAACTCACTCAACTCAACTCAACTTAACTCAACTCAAAGAAACATGGTTCAACTCGACTTAGAGAAAATAAGACTCAACTCAATAAGGAGATATTCAACTCAGTGAAATAAGGAACAACTCAATAATAAGATACTCGACTCTGGATACTCAACTCTAGATACTCAACTCAATATAAAGCAACAATAAAAGATGCAGTATATGGAAAGATTTTAAAACAGTACAAAGAAACTCAATTTATTTAAGAATACAATAATAACTCAGTTTGTATGCAAGGATACAAAATAATTCTATTTGTATATGGAAATACAAAATAAACTCTATGTATATAACAATACAAAATATCTTTATAGGAATTTCTCTAACCGACAACAATCACTATGAGCTATGTAATGATACAATGTCTCGCCCACACTACTAGAACTGTCCTATACTTAGCCAGGGTATAAGACCTACTACTCAGTGGATCCACTAGTCTATGCTAAAAATCACTAAGTAATCATCTAAAAAGTATGACCCTTTTTCTACCCACGTTGGCTACATGGTTTATGGGGGCTGTGAGTTGTCTTCTCCCCCATATCAGTGCTCAATACTATTCCAAAACTATAACTAGCTCATATGTTTAAAAACATAATTTTTTCTGTGATTTGAGATAATTGCTCAAAACTAGCCCAAAGGCTCTCATGGAAATCAATGTTTCCTCTCTTGATTAAATGTCAAAACATTTACTCTTTACTGAAAACTAGCTCAAAAGATCTTTTGGAAATCGGTGTTTCCTCTCTTTTAAATGTGAAAATATTTACTCTTGGAAATACATAGTTCCCATATATTAGTTTAAAGAAAATGAACTCGACTTACTCTTTCTCAACTCAAGTGCTCAAGTCTTGAAACAATTTTAGAATATTTTTTGTAAAAGACTTCTCAGAATAAAGTTTATGCCAAATTATGGACATGAACGACTCAATTCAAGGTTTTCAATAACCATAACTAGAACTCAATGCTCGAGACTTAACAACTCAGAACTCAAGAAATTTAATGGTAATACTCGTTTCAAGAACACTCAACTCAGAGGGTTCATGTGGAATTATAGGCATGAACAATCTCAACTCAAGGAATTCAAAGATACTTCTTGTCTCAAGACTACTCGACTTATAGGGTTCATGCAGAATTATGGGTAGGAACTACTCAACTCAAGGACTTCATAGGTAATATGTAATAGTCTCATTATTAGGAATAAAATCTCAAAAGGGATTAGGAACTCAATACTCAAGACTTAGAACTTGAAGATACTACTCCTCTCAAAGATACTCAATTTATGGAGTTCATGCGGAATTATGGGCATGAACGACTCGAATCAAGGGTCTACATAACAATATGAAGCTCATGTATATGACTCTTCTCATTCTCATACTTACTTCCTCAAAACTTAGCTCAAATCGATAGTTGATCTCAAAGGATTCACAATTGAATTCAAAGGCTTTCTTGGACTCTACTCTTAACTCTCTCTTGAATGTGAATTGTGAATTCAAGAGTTATGGTTCATGATATGAAGGATCTAAATAACAATATAGCAATTCGATAATTAGGAATAGAACTTTTAAAGGAAACATGAACTGAATAACTCAAAATCAGCTTATCTCAAGAATACTAAAATCTAGGGAAAGTATCATAGATTACTCTTTTAATGATCTGAAAGTAGATGTAGGGCGTGAGGACGAACTAGTCCAACACTATGATATCCTTACATACCTGGAAGAACAAGGTTCTTGAAGAATCTTGACGAATCTTGAAGAAGAACTTGATTAAAAGCCTTGAAACCCTAGCTTGAAGGTAAACGATCAAGAAAACCTTTCTTGAGATTCTTGAAATCTCTATGGCCAAGAATTATGATTTTCATTAGTGATTCATAATTTTATGGAGGATTTTGAGTTGAAAAAAATGGATTTTTTGGAGAAAGACTTACCTTGCAGAAGAATCTTGAAAAGAGATTGAAAGAATCTTGAATGGAGTCTTCTAATTTGATTTTTTCCTTAGGGCTTTGCCCTAGGTTTTGAGAGAGAAGAGAATGATGGATTATAAGATGAAAATATGATTTTTTTAGCCTTTTATTAGTCAAGAAATTCGTTTAGGGCTTTCTTGGATGTAAAAAAATAAAAACAACCATTTTTAATGTTTTCCCATTGGCTAATTCGTAACAGCACTGTATTGATTACTAAAATAGTCATAACGTTTTACTCAGAAATTGGATTAACGCGAAATTGGTGGCGTTGGGAAGTAGATTCAAATACCTTTAATTGGATAGGTTATGGCTCATGTAACGCTTTATATTCTGATAGATATGGTTGTTTTAAGTTGACCCAAATAGAATCTTATATAAAAACTTAATCGATATGGAAACTTCAAGAACACTTATCAATAAATTAAATTGCTCAATATTTATGGATAGATTCGCAAAAGAAACTCATGATTGGCATCTGAGTGAATAAACCCAACACTATGGAAGCTTACATACCTCTTAGGGATTAAACCCTTGGCGAAAATTCGCAACAAAATTGAAGAACGTGACGAACACTTTGATGCTCTCCTCTTTTCTCTTCTTTTCTCTTCTTGAACTCTCAACTAAAACCCTAGGCGTATATTAGGATTATAAAACTGAACCTAATAGGATTAGACCCTTAAAACCTTACTAAAAATGAATTAAATCTGATTGGGTAAGGAAAAGACCAAAATACCCCTTACTATTTTCGGGTAACTTTCCTTATTTGGACAACTTGACTTCAGAAGGGCATATCTCACTCATCCGACTTCGAAACTTAGCAAACTCACTGGCATTGAAAAGATAATTCAAAGACCTTTCATTAGTATCTTGTAGCCCACCTAAATAATCTTGTACCGAGATTTATGGTCATTTGAAGTTAACCAAAAACTCATAACTTAAGCATAACTTGCAAAATTTCAGATTTTGCTAATTCCAATTTAGTTCTTTTTGGAACTCAAGGTGCTATATCTAGTGACCTGACCTTAATACTTAAGAAATTTTAAATTTTTTGGTAAAATCCTACTTACAACGAAGGATGGCTCGAGTCTTAGTTCAAAAATTTTCTGGGGTGTTACAATATCTCCCCCTTGGGATCATTTGTCCTCGAATGACGGCTGGACTTGGTATGGAACAGAGTTACTCTTATCATCTCTGCCATACCAACTAGAATTTGCCCGCATTACTATTGAGAACCAACTAAGGGCTCTCATTTAGCTATTTCTTATAGTAAAACCTCATTCACTTGTTCCTTCTCATTTATAAACTTAGACAAAATTATCATACCATCATTATCATGATAGGATCATTAAAGCTTCTCTTTCTAACATTACTCTGTTACTAAAAACACCTCTGAAAATATCTCTCCCATACTCTTTTGAACTCATTACTATCTTATTCTTAGCACTTGACTTGATTGCCAATCTTATCATCTCCCCCTTAGGTCATAGCTGGCACTTGAAGGCTATTGACCCATTCCAACATCTCTAACTGGTCTACATCCTCTTTTACTCTAACACTCGGGAGAAGCTTATCTCATGACTACCGAACTCTCCATAAGCAGGTACTAAGACTTCTTTCTAAGGTGTTTCTGTTAACCTCTTCTGATTACATACCCTCTCGATACACCACTTAATTCTCTTTCACTCTTGTGATGTAGCCACATTTCACTGCCATTATCTAAATTTTAGGATCTCTCACTGGTACTACTTACATTCATTGGAGCTAACATCTCAATTCCTCACCTTCTCTATGTCAAGTCTACTGGATCAAATCTCAAGACTAACATCATCACCCTGATGTTTTCATTCTTTGGATCATGACACTCATCTCAAATTCAAGCTTAATGTTCATTACTAAACTCGAATATCAATACGATTGCTCGCCTACTATACTATACCTCATTACTCAGTCAGTTCTATAACCTTCTGAACATTATGACCCTCTCAAACAAATCATAAGCCTAGCTTAGATCTATCACTTCATGAATACTCCGTGCTTCTATTCAACATATTTATTTAGCTTCTTCTAACACGATGGCACATCGGCCTTAACTCTATTCTGGTTAAAATATATATACTCTATATTATCTTGACTAGCAACTCTTACTCTATCTCCTATCATGAGATCTTCATAACTCATCACTTCTTAGTCTACCCATAAGGGAAAACTCCTCATCAATCACTTACTGGGTGCATGACTGTAATAACAAAATCTGCCTCATGACTATCTCCATTTCTTAGATTACTAAACCTCTGCATACTTTCCTCTAACTCTAGGCTCTTTCACTACTATTGCTCATGATCTTGTCATTCATACTATCTTTTAGGGTGAAAATACTACCCAAGCTCTAAACATACTTTCTCATAAGGATCTCAGCTGAAACAAGAGTTAGAGAAGAGAGTACAACTCACTTTTAGCTCAAATGCACGATTCATATGAATATAGGTGCATTCCTCTGAAATTAAATGCTTACTCACTCATGGGCTTCTCTCAATCCCCTCTGGAGTCACATGACTTCCTCAAAACTCTTGCTAAGAGCAACTCATCGATAAAGGATTGACTTTGCTTTTCAACCACCACTAGTGTGAGGGGTAGTCGAATGAATCTGAGAAACACACGAGTAGGAATAAATCTCTACGACTTAGCTCTATTGAATGATTAAGAGTATGAAAGAAATGAGTCTTTTTTTTTCTAAATGTCTGTAGTCACTTATTTATAGAAGTGGGCCCCTCACAACCACAAATAAGATCCTACTTGACACGGCTTCACAGACACCCTAGGACACTTGAATTCTGTGCTCTGATACCAAGTTTTTCATGACCCGAGCCTATACCCTAGACGTGGTCGGCACTCGAGAACCATTACTGGTCCCCAAGCGAATCCTCATCCTGGCTGACTACAAGCGGAAGACTCACTCAAGCATAAAAAGCTTAAAAACTGCATAAAAATTCATGAAACTGAAATACAAAGCTTTAACTCAAATGAAAAACTCTAAATAAAATAATATCTTCAACTCGCCATGAAATAGACAACTTAAGTCTTTAAAACATTAAAAAATAAATGAACAAACTTTTGAAACTCTACTGTCTATCTATGAAGCCTCTAATTAACAAAGATGGTAGTCGGGACAAGACCCACTGTCACACCCCTTTTCCTGCCGGCGGAAAGGGTTTTTTCCAATTTAACTGACGATATTGATTTAGGAATTATTTTATTCTTTGGAGTCGTCACTTGGAATTGAGTTATGGTGTTTCAAGTCACCTTTTTGCTTAATTCTAATCAAAAGGAAATGACTCTTTGTATGGTCTGCAAACTAGAAATCCAGGTAAGAAATTTTGTTGATCAAGGAAAATGTATTAGGCATCCCTCGAGTCCCATGATTCTAGTACGGTCACTTTTATTGACTTATACTTATTTTAACTATATTTTGGATATATTTTATATGCTACAGTTTCACTCATATTTTTATTGTTGGACTTTTATTTGGTCTCAACCTAGATACGTAACCGCATTCTTGGTCTTGATGTTTAGAGACATAACTTTCTTCTTTGCATCATACTTATTAACTTTATCTAAAAGTGTTATTTTAAGTCAATGAAATATAATTATATTTTTGGACAAGGTGCGTCACCACATCCTTTAGTTTATTTTTCTCAAAAAAAAGATGTGTAATCACATTCTTAATCGAAACAAATGTTTTTAACCGGTCATTTATCCGTCCTAATACTTACCTATTTCTAGAAAGCTTAAACGTATTATTAGTGACTAAATTATTTTATACTATTTATATTCACGAATACTATTTAAATAATAAAAGTCTAAAATATTTAACAAATAAAAAAAGTTATTTTCATATTCAAATTTGATATAGATGTATTTACGTTTTAAGTATACTTGCAAGCTATAACAAAAGACATTAAAATACAATAAAAATTTGTAACTCTTCATCTCTTAATTTTCTTAAAATAAACATTTTAAATATTGTATAAAGTTGACTAAACAAACTATTAGAATAATTCTTTTAGACATTTAGTTGATTTTGATTGGACACAAGAGTAACTTAATTGATAACAACTTATGGTACAAAATGAAAAATAATGTACAATGGAATAAATAGGAAATATTTTAATATTATTGTGTCAAAACTAAACACACCTAAATTTCAAGAAAACTTCATAACATTGGAATCAAGTATTATATAATCATAAAAATTGAAATATACAATAAAATTATACGGTACCTCTTGCTAAAATTCAATTCACGAAAAGGAAACAATCCTTATAAGGAATCACTAATTCAAAACCACGAAAGTGAACCTCGACCTCACTTTTATTTGCGAGTGAAAGAAATATAAAGTGGGGCGTGTTTTTTGTTGCTGATTTTTCTTTTTGTACGTGTGTGTGTTTTTGAGAAAGAAAAGGTTTTGCTGTGTGTTGTGGATTTTTTGGTAGTGTGCATCTGTGCATAGATGTTGGTTGTCCTTTTTTTGTTCCTTTTCTTTTTTTCATTTTCTGTATGTTTTGTGTGTGTGTTTGAAGAAAATGTTTTTTGGTATCCTCTTTTTTGGATGTTTGCTGGTTGTTGTGGTATGTAATATATGTAGTGTGAGGGTGTATGTGCGTGTTGTGTTGATGATGGGTTGATGGTGAAGTGGGGTGAGGGTGTAGTGTTGTACGTGTGTGTTGTGTGGAGTGGGAAATGTGGTGGAGGTTTAGGGGGTAATGGGTAGTGGGGTAATTGTTTATTTTTTTAAATAATACAATATAATATAATATTATTTAGTTATTTTTTAAATTAACAAAAATTGAGTAGCTAATAATAAATTATAAATAAGAAATACTAGTTTATTTATTAAACTAAAATAAAAATAAAACATATCTTTTTTGTTATTTTCAAATCTTTTAAAATAAACTTACTAAAATAAGATAAAATTAAAATATCTAATTTAGGCATAAAAGAAACATATAAGGAATAAACAATAGTGTAAAATCTTATGTTCGGTAAAAAATTATATGTCTACAGTTTGCCTCTCTTTGACTGGAAACACGAAGAGTTTTCAGACAAAGAAGTAGACAAAGTGACAAGTTTTGATCAGACTCTTATTTGACAGACAAAATTTGTGCGACCGAGTCTTGGTTTTGGACATCCTACATATCCCGGGTTATAAGAGAATCAGGTCACGTGTAGTTCAAGGAGATGAGGTGATGAGTTGGAAGTTAAGTGAGGTTCCATCGAGGCGCCAAGTCGCGACTCTTAACTTTACATAAAAAAATATGAAAGCTAATAGTCAAAAGGAAAATAAAAGTACAAGCTCTTATCCATGCAACTTCTCTTGAGTCTTCAATTTGAGATATCACTTTGATTTTGGTGAGTATCTTGATCTTGAATGGATTCGATGCTTAACTTGCCACTTAAAGTGAGTTATTAGACTCTTCAAAATGACAATTTGAAAAATGCTTTTGAATGACTGCATGTTTTCTTGATCAGAAGTTGAATAGAAGCAGGTGTCATGAGGTCAGGCTGCTATATGCATTGAAGAAGCTAATTCTGGCTATCATGGATTGATCATTCTGAAAAGAGTTGAAACTTTATTTCTAAATTTCAAATCCATGTTTCGCTTGAAGAAACCTGAAAACCATCACACACAAAAGAAATAAACAAAATTTTTGCCCTAGTTTTCACTGGAAATTTTTTGTGAGTTATTAACAAATGTAAGTTTAAAAAAAAAAAGACTCACACTAGGAAGTGCTTATCCTAGGAGAAAAAAAAAATGGTCTCAGACTAGGAAGTGTTTATCCTAGGAGAAAGTAATCAAATCCCATTATGTAGGAGGGTCCTGCTAATCCCATTGTCCAGGAGGTCCTGCGAATCTAATTCTCATTGTCCAGGAGGTCCTGCCACACTAATTCTCATTGTTTAGGAGGGTCTTGCTACACTAATCTCATTGTTTAGGAGAGTTCTGCTACGCTAATTCCCATTGTTTATGAGGGTCCTGTTACGCTAATTCTCATTGTTTATGAGGTCCTGCTACGCTAATTCTCATTGTTTAGGAGGGTATTCCCATTTTTTAGGAGGGTCATGCTACACTAATTCCCATTGTTTAAGAGGGTCCTGCTACTCTAATTCTCATTTTTTAGGAGGGTCCTGCTACTCTAATTCCCATTGTTTAGGAGGGTCCTGCTACACTAATTTCCATTGTTTAGGAGAGTCCTGCTACTCTAATTTCCATTGTTTAGGAGGGTCCTGCTACTCTAATTTCCATTGTTTAGGAGGGTCTTGCTAGTCCCATTATCCAGGAGTAGAGTTGTCAATATGGGCTAGCCCACCCCATCCGGGCTAACCCATACAAGCTTTGACATTTTACGGGTCAGGCCGGGCTAGCCCATTTTTGGTGTGGGCCAAAAAACGGTCGGCCCAACCCCCAAGTACGGGGGCTACAGGCTTGCCGGGCCAGCCCACTTTTTTTCAAAATTATATTTTTTTTATAATTATTAAAATAAATTATAAATTATAATTTAAAAATATTATCATAAATATCGACAAAACAATATTACATCATGTTAATGTTACTACTCGTTAATCAAATCCACAAATAAAATTATCTTTATAATATTTATTAAGGTTTTTTCAAATAAAAGTATAAATATATAAATAGAAATATTAACCTAATTGTTTTGTCACATTAAAACACAAAAAATGTGACAATATTCCAACCATAAAAAGTTAAAAATAAACTCCTTAAAAAAAATCATGAAACTTATGGCGTATCTAACACATCATGAAATCTATGACGTATCCAACACTTCATGATCATCTTCATCAAGCATATCTGAATCAGCTTGTGGCAAGGTTGTCTTAACATCTTCATTTTCATCTGCAATTTATATGCGGTTTCAATTAGTTAAATATTAAATAGATTTTGAGTTTGGATTCTCTTTAATTTTAAATTTTAATATTATATTATATTTTTTTAATTATTTTTATTTGGCCCACGGACCGGCCCTACCTATATTTCTCAAGCCCCACAAATCAGCAGGCTTATTCAGGCCGGGCTAAAAAGCCCTTTTCTTAAATGGGCTCCAAAAATCTTAGCCCAGTCCTATTAAATCCCGGGTTAAGCCAGGCTGGCCCAACAGGCCTAGCCCATATTGACGGCTCTATCCAGGAGGGTCCTGTTAGTCCCATTATCTAGGAGGGTCCTGCTAGTGTCCCAATTTCCAGGAGGGTCCTGCTAATCCCATTATCCAGGAGGATCTTGCTAGTCCCATTATCTAGGAGGGTCCTGCTAATGTCCCATTATCCAGGAGGGTCCTGCTAATGTCCCATTATCCAGGAGGGTCCTGCTAGTCCAAATTCAATTATGAGGAGGATCATGTTAACCTAAATCTCATTACTCAAGAATATCTTACTAAACATAATCATAATTTGGAATTCGACATTTTTATTTTTAGCCAGTTTGCACCCGAAAATAATTTTTATGAGTTATTAACATGAATGAGAAATATATGTACCAAACAAAAATGCAAGACAATATGGAATTAGGGAGTTTGTTCCCTAGAAATAAAAGATGATAGAGTGTTTGTTCTCTAGAATGCATCTAGAATGTTTGTTTTCTAAGGTCAAAACACAACTAGTGTGTTTGTTCCCTAAAAATGAAATATGATAGGGTGTATGTTCCCTAAGATAAAAATGCAGCTAAGGTGCTTGTTCTTTAGAAATGAGAATGTTTTTTTTTTTAAAACAAATAAAAATATGCCCCAATTTTTGGAACTAAGGAACTTTGAAACTCTTTTTAATACTTCTTTTTTTTTATTCTTTTTTTTTTTGTAAAAAAAATGATCCAATTTTATTCCTTCAAGGATATACAATTATATTTTATGAGACCGAACCCATTGTAAAACTGCCTACGTATCTTGTATGGCAAGAATCAGGTCAAACATAATTCATATAAATCATAAATTATTATTTATTTTTCTACAAAAGACCTCTTTAAGAAAAAATACTAGAGGAGAAAAGAAAGAAATTAATTCACGATTGAGATTGTTTTGACTTTAGTTGATACCAAAAATTAATATTATGCATATTAATCACC
This sequence comes from Solanum stenotomum, assembly GCF_019186545.1. Classification (NCBI taxonomy): domain Eukaryota; kingdom Viridiplantae; phylum Streptophyta; class Magnoliopsida; order Solanales; family Solanaceae; genus Solanum; species Solanum stenotomum. Next base: position 48,503,036 of record NC_064285.1, on the reverse strand, counting down.
TTCAACTACTTTCAGACAACTTTGAGTAATCCATATAGTTTCAAATGGTATCTCAAACATTCTTAAGTATTAATAAGATCAGTCCATCTTGCATAAATTAAGGGACTAGAACTATTCATATCTTCATGTTTCAAGTGCCCTTACAACAAATAAAGTCCTTTTTCACAGACTATAGAATAATTTATTTCGTAGGACATTTTTGAAACTCACTCACACTCAGAAAGATGTTCAATACATAAGATTGAGATACCATATGCTTGACCCTCATGTAAGTATCCACTAATATGAGAACACAAAAAATGAGATCAAATAGGACTTGCCATTGACTTGTAATGTAGGCTTAGGTAAATGTAGGATATTTATTTGGGATAAAATGACTATTTCCTCCTTAAAATTTGTACAATGCTCACAATACTTTTTCATTTTCGCGTTTGACCTTCTCCTCATTTTTTTTTCTTTTTTTTTTCTCATTTTCTTTGCTTTCGTTGGAGGTTTTTCTAGCTTTTCTTTGTCATTTTTTTTGAATTTTCGCATATTTGGCGTTTTCACTTTGTTATCCAACTTAGGTCTTTGGAGTTGTGTAGCTAATAGATAGTGCGCTCAGGGAGGTGGACCAAGCAATAGTGCATTTATGCACTCAAAAGGATATATCCTAAAATACAGTTATTCAAATAAAAATGTTTCAGGCTCGAAATGGGAGTTCTATGGATTACATGTCATTCGGTAGGCTTGGAAAATACAATCAGATCAAAGAAAGCCTCTAATCCTTTCCCAAATTAAATATTTCTCAAAATTTTGCTTCAACCAACATGCAGGCCAACTTCTAGATCAACAAAATCATGTCATTAAATTTTATATATAAAGCTCACCACACAATGCACATGAAACATGAGTTCGAATTTGTTTTAACCTTAATGTTAAGCAAAACAGTTTCTCAAGTATTATATAAATATATTGAGATGTACCAAAAGAAGTCTATGGGTCACAACAAAGTTGGTTTGTCTTGCCGAATGATTTAACACTTTATTTTTTTCATATGCACATTCCTAAGTATGTTGGTACTAACCAAGTCAATATTTTTTCTAAACTAAAAAAAAAATCCCAATTTTTGTTTGTCCCTCTTCTTTTGCCTCGGTTTTTGTGAGGACTTTTTAGATTTTTCTTGGTTGGACCGAACCTCAAAATAAGGTTGCATACGTATTTTGTCAAAGCAAGAATCAAGTCATACGTAGTTCAGGATATATGAAGTCAAAACACTTTTTTTGGACAAATCCTATTTTTTGGATGATTTTTTTTTTGAATTTTTAAATAAGGATTACCGAACACAAGGAGAGTTGACTACGTATCTCATCGAGATGAGAATCAGGTGTGCGTAGAGATTGGACATAAAAAAAATTTAGATATTGAAACTTACTTGAAAAATGCATTTTCTTTCAAAGTATTATGAAAGCAAAATATGTTAATTTTTTTTTCATTAACTGTACAAAAATAAATTTAAATAATTGTTTTTGTAATTTTGGTTAAGTAGTGAAACATCTTTATTTCATTTTCTAGAAATGTATAATAACTTCTAAAAGAAGAAATCTCTTTATGCGTTCTACCTCTCCTTTATTATTTTGTATAAATCAAAATATAACATTTTCTCTCATTCCACTAACCATACTAAAATGGGTCAACTTGCAAAAATTCCTTAAATAAATGCATTTTCATGTAGCAAATAAAATGATCTAAGTGATCAAGTAAGAGAGGAATATGTGTCCTAGATGGACCCAACTATTGTTGTGAGTCTCACTTAATCAAATGCAAATGATGCAAATAAGTAGAGACTATTAGTGATAACCATTTTTGTGTTTCACATTTACTAGGCTCATCCTAAAGAGATTGGTGTCTAAACAGACTTACATGAATAGACAACCCGAGCCATGGATGGGCAACTTATCGGTAGCAGCGCTATTCCAACTTCATTGTTGGTCCGACCCCGCCTAACATGTGCTACTAATAATCCTTCGCCAGGTGCCGAAACAATCTGGCTTTATCTCAATAGAAAGTAGGATGCATAACTGCATTCTGTGACTGTGTGTGAAATGTTTTTAGAGACTCATAGTGGTTGCACAAGAGTAAATAATTTATAGTACTGTTCAACATTATCAAAGCAGTAAATGAGCAACAACTAACAAATTAGGCCATCATACATAATATATCCAAAATATAAAATGATAAAATCAAGTAAAAGTCAATATAACTAAGCTCGAATTCTAGTTATTCCCCAGCAGAGTCGCTAGAGATGTCACACCCCTTTTTGCGCCAACGGAAAGGATTTTTTTCAATTTAAGTGACGATATTGAATTAGAGATTATTTGATTCTTCGAAGTTGCCACTTGAAATTGAGTAATGGTGCTTTAAGTCACCTTTTTATTTAATCCCTAATCAAAAGGAAATGACTCTTTTTATGGTCAGCAAACTAGAAATTCGGGTAAGAAATTCTATTGACCGAGGGGAAGGTATTAGGCATCCCTCGAGTCCCATGGTTCTAGCGCGATCACTTTTATTGACTTATACTTATTTTAACTATTTTTTGGATATATTTTATATGTTACAGTTTCGCTCATATTTTTATTGTTGGACTTTTATTTAGTCTTGACCTATATACGTAACCGCAATCTTGGTTTGATGTTTAGAGACATAATTGTCTTATTTGCATCACATTTATTAACTTTATATAAAAATGTTATTTTAAGTTAATGAAATATAATTATATTTTTGGACAAGTGGCGTCACCACATCGTTGAGTTTATTTTAATGTCTCAAGAAAAAGATGTGTAACCACATTCTTAATCGAAACAAATGTTTTTACTGGTCATATATCCGTCCTAATGCTTACCTATTGCTAGAAAGCTTAAGCGTATTATTCGTGACTAAATTATTTTATACTATTTATAATCATGAATACTATTTAAATAATAAAAGTCAAAAATCTTAAACGAATAAAAAAAGTTATTTTCATATTCAAATTTGATATAAATGCATTTACGTTTTAATTATACTTGCAAGCTATAACAAAAGACATTAAAATAAAATAAAAATTTGTAACTCTTCATCTCTTAATTTTCTTAACATAAACATTTTTAATATTAGATAAAGTTGACTAAACAAACTATTAGAATGATTCTTTTAGACATTTTGTTTATCTTAATTGGACACAAGAGGTACTTAATTGATAATAACATATGATACAAAATAAAAAATAATGTACAATGGAATAAAATAGGAAATATTTTAATATTATTGTGTCAAAATTAAACACACCTAAATTTCGAGTAAACATCATAACATTGGAATCAAGTATTATATAATCATAAAATTTATAATATACGATAAAATTAAACGGTGCCTCTTGTGAAAATTCAATTCACGAAAAGGAAATAGTCCTAATAAGGAACCACGAAAGTGAATCTCGATCTCACTTTTATTTGTGAGTGAAAGAAATCTAAAGTGGGGTTGTTTTTGGTTGCTGATTTTTCTTTTTGTATGTGTGTGTTTTTGAGAAAGAAAAGGTTTTACTGTGTGTTGTGGATTTTTTGGTAGTGTGCATCTGTGCATAGATGTTGGTTGTCTTTTTTTTATTTCATTTTCTGTACGTTTTGTGTATGTGTTTGAAGAAAATGTTTTTGGTATCCTCTTTTTTGGATGTTTGTTGGTTGTTGGTATGTAATATATGTAGTGTGAGGGTGTATGTGTGTGTTGTGTTGCTGATGGGTTGATAGTGAAGTGGGGGTGAGGGAGTAGTATGGTACGTGTATGTGGTGGGTGGAGTGTGGAGTGGGAAATGTGGGTAGAGGTTTAGGGGGTAATGGGTTGTGGGGTAATTTTATTTTTAAAAATAATATAATATAATATTATTTAGTTATTTTTTAAACTAACAAAAATTGAGTAGCTAATAATAAATTATAAATAAGAAATACTAGTTTATTTATTAAACTAAACTAAAAATAAAATATATCTTTTTTGTTATTTTCAAATCTTTAAAAATAAACTCACTAAAATAAGACAAAATTAAAATATCTAACTTAGACATAAACATTTAAGGAATAAAAAATAGTGTAAAATCTTATGTTCGGTCAAAAATTACGTGTCTACACCCATGACATCCAAACAACTGATATAACTGAAAGTACAATTTTAACCCTCCGGAAGCAAGGAGGATCACCATAGCTAACTCGAACTCCATGTGGATTCAACGAAGCTCCTGTTGATGACCCTGAATACCTGTATTTGCATCATAAGACGATGCAGGTCAAATGGCTCAGTACGTGGAATGTACGACCATGTAAGGGGAATTCTTAAGCATAAACATAAGCTTGAACTTGATAAAAAGTAAACATACTTACCTCTTCTCAACTCACTCAACTCAAAGAAACATGGTTTAACTCGACTCAGAGAAAGTAAGACTCAGCTCATTAAGGAGTGAAAGAAGGAACAACTCAATAATAAGATACCTGACTCTGGAAACTCAACTTTGGATACTCAACTCAATATAAAGCAACGATAAAAGATACAATAAATGGAAAGCTTTTAAAATAGTAGAAAGCAACTCAATTTATTTAAGAATACAATAATAACTCAGTTTGTATGCAAGGATACAAAATAACTCTATTTGTATATGAAAATACAAAATAAACTCTATGTATATAAGAATACAAAATATCTTTGTGGGAGTTTCTCTAACCGACAACCATCACTATAAGTTATGTGATGATACAACGTCTCGTCCACACTGCCAGAACTGTCCTATACTTTGCCAGGGTATAAGACCTACTATTAAGTGGATCCACTAGTCTATGCTAAAAAGCACTAAGGAATCATCTAAAAAGTATGACCCTTTTTCTACCCACGTTGGCTACATGGTTTATGGGGGCTGTGAGTTGTCTGAACTTTTCCCCATATCGATGGTCAATACAACTCCCAAAATATAACTAGATCATAGGTTTAAAAACATAACTCTTTCTGTGATTTGAGATAATTGCTCAAAACTAGCCCAAAGGCTCTCTTGGAAATCAGTGTTTCACCTCTTGATTAAATGTGAAAACATTTTACTCTTTACTGAAAACTAGCTCAAATGCTCTTTTGGAAATCGGTGTTTCCTTTCTTTTAAATGTGAAAACATTTACTTTTGGAAATACATAGTTCTCATATATCATTTTAAAGAAAATGAACTCGACTCTACACTTTCTCAACTCAAGTGCTCAAGTCTTAAAAAAAAATTTAGAATTTTTTTTGTAAAAGACTTCTCAGAATAAAGTTCATGCCGAATTATGGACATGAACGACTCAATTTCAAGATTTTCAATAACCATAACTAAAACTCAATACTCGAGACTCAACAATTCAGAACTCAAGAAATTTAATGGTAATACTCGTTTTAAGAACACTCAACTCAGAGGGTTCATGCGGAATTATGGGCATGAACAATCTCAACTCAAGGACTTCAAAGATACTTCTCGTCTCAAGACTACTCGAATTATAGGGTTCATGCATAATTATGGGCATAAACTACTCAACTCAAGGACTTCATGGGTAATATGTAATAGTCCCATGATTAGGAATAAAATCTTAAACGGGATTAGGACCTCAATACTCAAGACTTAGAACTTGAAGATATTACTCCTCTCAAAGATACTTAATTTATGGAGTTCATGCGGAATTATGGGCTTGAATGACTCGACTCAAGGGTCTACATAACAATATGGAACTCATGTATATGACTCTTCTCATTCTCATACTTACTTCCTCAAAACTTAGCTCAAATCGATAGTTGATCTCAAAGGATTTAAAATTGAACTCAAAGACTTTCTTGGACGCTACTCTTTAACTCTCTCTTGTATGTGAGTTATGAATTCAAGAGTTATGGTTCATGATATGAAGGATCTCGATAACAATATAGCAATTCAATAATTAGGAATAAAAGTTTTAAAAGAAATACAAACTCAAAAATTCAAAATCAAATTGTCTCAAGAATACTCAAATCTAGGGAAAGTATCCTAGATTACTCTTTTACTGATCTAAAAATAGATGTAGGGTGTGAGACGAACTAGTCCAATACTATGATAGCCTTACATACTTCGAAGAACAAGGTTCTTGAAGAATCTTGACAAATCTTGAAGAAGAACTTGATTAAAAGACTTGAAACCCTAGCTTGAAGGTAAACGATCAAGAAAACCTTTCTTGAGATTCTTGAATTAGTTTCTTGAAATCTCTATGGTCGAGAATTATCATTAGTGATTCATAATTTTATGGAGGATTTTGATTTGAAAAAAATGGAATTCTTGGAAAATGACATACCTTGAAGAAGAATCTTGAATGAGGTCTTCTACTTTGATTTTTCCTTAGGGTTTTGCCCTAGGGTTTGAGAGAGAAGAGAATGATGAATTAAAAGATGAAAATCTAATTGTTTTGAGCCTTTTATTAGTCAAGAAATTTGTTTAGGGTTTTCTTGGATGTAAAAAACAAAAATAATACTTTTTAATAGTTTTCCATCGGCTAATTCGTAACATCACTGTATAGATTACTAAAATAGTCATAACTTTTTACTCAGAAGTTGGATTGACGCGAAATTGGTGGCGTTGAAAATAGATTCAAATACATTTAATTGGATAGGTTATGACTCACGTAACTCTTTATATTTTTAGAGATATGGTCTTTTTAAGTTGATCCAAGTAGAATCTTACATTAAAACTTAATCGATATGGAAACTTCAAGAACACTTATCAAGAACTCATCAAGAAATTAAATTTCTCAATATTTATGGATAGATTCGCAAAAGAAACTTATGATTGGCATGTGGGTGAACAAACCTAATACTATGAAAGCTTACATACCTCTTAGGGATGAAACCCATGGCGAAAATCCGTAACAAGACTCAAGAACCTGACGAACGCTTTGATCCTCTCCTCTTTTCTCTTCTTGAACTCTCAACTAAAACCCCAGACGTATATTAGGATTATAAAACTGAACCTAATAGTATTAGACCCATAAAACCTTACTAAAAATGAATTAAATCTGATTGGGTAAGGAAAAGACCAAAATACCCTTACTATTTTCTGGTAACTTTCCTTATTTGGACAACTTGACTTAAAAAGGGGATATCTCACTCATCTGATCTCGAAACTTAGCAAACTCAGTGGCGTTGGAAATATAATTCAAATACCTTTCGTTAGATATCTTGTAGCCTACCTAACGCATCTTGTACTGAGAGTTATGATCATTTGTAGTTGACCAAAAACTCATAACTTAAGCATAACTTGCAAAATTTCAGATTTTGCTATTTCCAATTTAGTTCTTTTTGGAATTCAAGGTGCTATATCTAGTGACCCAACCTTAATACTTAAGAAATTTTAAATTCCTTGAAAAAATCCTAATCACAACGAAGGATGGTTGGAGTCTTAGTTCAAAACATTTCTGGTGGTGTTACACCCACGCGCCAAACATGTCTATTTCAGTATGATTTTCGTCCTAAAAGATTGAGAATTTGATATTCTTGAGTAGTATTCTTGAATTGCTTTTGTTCTTGAATTTGGGATGAGATTGAGGAGTTCTTGAGAGTTTAATGTTGATTGTTAGAGTTGTTTTGAGTTAGATTCTAGTGTATAAGTTTTGGGTATCTGAATCTAAAGAGAAATTGAGAAAAAAAATCAAATTTAATCGACTTAAGATCAGAAAACGAGTTGTAAAATTCGTCAGATTTGATTGGGAGAAAGCTGGCGCGGTGCACCCTGTAGCGCTAAGGAGGCTGGGGCGGCGCTCCAGTAGTGTGCCTGAAATGGGTCTCTGAAAGACAGGGGCTGGCGCCCCGCACCAGCAGTGCGCCCGGGACGTCTGCCCCCTCCAATTTTTCATTGTTTAGCCCATTTGAGTCTTTCTAAAGTGTACTTACACTTCCTATCGATTCTAACTACTCTAAATGACTTCTATACATCTAGAAATTATCAGTAAACACGAATCATAACCTTAAATCCATAAATTCAAATTCAAGGAAAGTTAAGAGCCACGTCTAGAGAGTTCTTAGAGTGTTCCAAAAGTCTTTTACAATTATTCTAAGTGTTTTTTAAAGACTTAAGTATTGAGTTGAGTAAGAGTAAGAGTAAAGTTCATTTCTTCAAAAGATTATACGGGAACTAAGTATTCCCAAGATTTAAAATGTTTTCACATTTAAACAAGAGAGGAAACGCCGATTTCCAAGAGAGCTTTTAAACTAGTTTTTGAGTAATAATCTCAAACCCATATAAAGAGTTATGTTTTTGAACATATGAGTTGCACATATTTTGGGAGTAGTAGTGAGTACCGATATGGGGACGAGTTCATAATAACTTAAGTTTCCATAAACCATGTAATCATTGTGGGTAGAAAGGGTTATATTTTAGATGATTTCTTAATACTTTTTAACATAGACTAGTGGATCCGCTTAGTTGAGGAGTTCTATATCCCAGAAAGTTATAGGACAGTTTTGGCAGCGAGGGCGAGACGTTGTATCATCACATAGCTCATAATGATGGTTGTCGGTTAGAGGAACTCCCACAGAAGTATATTACCTATATATATACACACACACATTGCGTTCTTATTGTATTATCAATACATTGAGTTGCTATCTACTATTTTAAATGCTTATTATAAACTGCATCTTTATTGTTGTTTATTTCTGCATTGAGTTGAGTATCCATGAGTTGAGTAAAGCTGAGTTAAGTGTTTCTTTCAGAATTCAGTTCAAGCTTATGTCATTTTTAGTTTTCCCCTCGCATGTTCGTAAATCTACTGATGCCATTTGTCCTGCATCATTTTATGATACAGATACAAGTAACAAGATTAGCATCCAGTGCCTTGTTGATCCAGTCGAGTACTCAGAGTCAATTGGTGAGCCTCCTTGCTTTCAGAGGACCCTTTTTTACTACTTTATCGTTAGTTCATTAGGATGTCGTGGGTCTTCTCCCGACGTCCTTCTCAGTTGTTAGAGGCTTCATAGACAGTTAATTAATTATTCTTTAGTCTTTCCGTTTTCATTATATTATGTTAAGACTTGAGTTTCCACTTTGGCTAAGTTGAAGTTTATTTCTAAAATGTTCTAAGTTATTTGAGACAGTGTTTTAAAAATGCATTTGATTTTTGTAATAATGCGTAAAGTCTTCTGCTAAGAGTCTAGCTAGGCCAAGGGTTCGCTTGGGGCCAACAATGGTTCTCGAGTGCCAGTCCCGCCCAGGGTGAAGGCTTGGGGCGTGACAACGATTGACCAATATGGATCGTAGAAAGTTCTATGGTACGTAAGTCGAACCCGTAGACTGGTCCGCTAGTGAATTCTTCGGGGCTTTTGGTTCTTCTCCTAATTTTTTAAGCCTATGCTATGTCATTTTGGACTCTATTCTAAGCCCTCTATAAAGAATTTTTGTCCTAAATCTACCCACTTTAAACCCATTCTCCTATTTTCTCAAAACCCAACCAAATTCATTCTCCTAAAACCCCTCTCAACCTAAGGAAGAAGAATCTAGGGTTCACTCCTAGGCCTTCAATTCACCATTCATCTTGGGATTTGAGTAGGAAGGTATGTGGGTATTAACTAATGGTGTCCATTCCTCCATGGGTCTCCAAGGTTTTCGATTTTTCAATTCAATTTTAATTGATCAAATTAGGGTTCTTTTCAATTCTACACGGGTTTCATTCAATTATGATATTATTGTTGTTTAAATCTTCTATTGCATGATTTAATGTAAATTACCTGATATCTAGTTGAGATTATATAGACCCAAACATGATCCATGACTTTCAAGTCTGAATTTATGAAAACCCCATGAACTTTGAATTTTGAATGATTATGCATGTCTTATGAAAATGATGTTTATGATGATATAATGCTTTAGATGAAAGTATCAATGTTGTTCTGAAAGATTTTCTCACATACAAATGTGATAATGGTTGTGAATAGGTATTTTTCAAATATGGATTCAAATTAGCATGACCCATTCTCTTATGCCGAAATAGAGAAATATCATTAATGATGTTGATGAGAGTCAGATTATCTTCTTGAAGAGACATGATGTCCAATTTGTACACATTTTTGTGCCTTTTCAGAATTAGGTTCTCTTAGTTAGAGTTTGGTTCTAGACATTAAGTTGATGTGAACAATACATTGTTTTCTTTGTCACCCATGTCATAGATACTCAACAAGTTGTTCTTTAATTCTTGAACATGAAACACATTTTCTATGACATGAGATTATGACTTTTCAACTATGTCAATTTTGACTATTTCACTTTTCTTATTATTTTCAAGGACTTCACTATTGCCTTGAAAATCAGAGTATGAGAGGAAATTTTCTACCATTTTCAGCAACTGTCTGGAGCATGCACTATCCATGTATCAGGTTGTCTTTTTTTCTCTCACCTTTACCTAAATATTTGTGCTTCCATTTATTTTCGTAGGTCCAAAGCCTTCTATTAATGTATGTACTATACAAAGTGTTTGTCTAGTGACTCATGGATACTTTATTTTATGCAATGCCTAGTGACACATGGACACTTAAAGACTCTATTAAAGTCTAAATTGTGTGTTACTATTGGGGTGTAGGAGGACATATAAGTAGTTTGATTATTGATAAAGTGAACTTGATTAACTATTTGTTGTCTTGTGTGTACTTTATCAGTCCCAGGCGTGAATGCGGATAGTCTATACAGATATGAGAGATTGCAACAAACAAGGAAACTATTAAATTGCAGAAATAAAGCAGCGAAAAAAGAAATAAAGAAATAGCTGAAACAAAGGAGAAAATAAGGAAATAAATAGATGAGTAAGAAAGGAAAGAAATAAAGAGTATAATTAAAGTCCAAAGAGGAGTAAAAGTTTCCTTATATGATGAAACTCCTTTTAAAGAAGGAAATAAAAAATTTCCTTATAGGAGGACAAGTCCTATTCAAAGTAAAAGTCTTAGTGAGTGATATAGGGAACTACGAATCTCCAATATATATATATATATATATATATATGTATGTATGTATGTATGTATATGGCATTAAGGCCACTGAAAGCCTCACCTATTGCATATTCACGAAATATATCATCTTGAGAGAAATAGCCATTGAAGCAAAACTACAAGACTTCATCATAGCAATACTAGAACCGGGTTCATGAGTTGTGTTTGAGTCTGATTTATTGAATCTTGAAGTTTGATCAATTAAAGACTAGGGTTCTTAGTGATTCACATCCCTTCAATGTGGAAGGACATATAACCCCAAGTCACATCATCATGCATGTCCTACGATGGTGTGATTTTATTGAATGTGAACTTAAAGTTGGGTATTTCATGCTTGTATTATAATGTTACGAGACAAAGTTGTTGAAAAATAGAAATCAAGTGACTTTTTAAACAGAGTTGTGTTAGATATATTTATTGTTATGTAGAAATTAAGTCTCTTTCCAATTGGAAATTTTTGTTGTTCTTGTAGAAATTAAGTCTATTATAAGACATTACTATTTTGTTTTTTGTTATCTTCTCCATGTTTAACTCGTAGATATTTTGAGTATTGTTTGTTCTGTTTTATTGTAAGATATGTTTACCCCGAAGGCATTGTGAAGATGTGTGATACACAACATGGGCTTCACTTAGAGTCACAACTTAAGTGAGCCTATAACAACACTGCATTTACTCAGGTTCACTCCAGAGAAAAAAAGGTATGCAAATCTTGTTAGTTGGATTGTGTTAACAGTTTATTTTGTATTTGGTCCCATTATTTGTGCAACCTGCTGCAATTTTTAATTCCATCCCAACCTAAGTGATACTTATTCTCCCATTTAATATTAGTTATGTTATAAGCCAAAAGAAAGCAAGTACAATTTCTTTCGACAACATATCATGTTCGAGAATTGGATTCTTTTCCATATTTAAAGCACTTGTGTTGTCACACAAGAGGGGAGTTATTTCTGTGAGCACACCAAAATCTTCAAGCTATTGTTTTATCCATAGGAGTTGTGCACAACACGAAGCAGTGGCAACATACTCAACTTCAGCTATAGACAAGGCCACTGAGTTCTGCTTCTTTGTTCCCCCAAGAGATTAATGATGACCCTAGGAAGTGAGCCATTCCAGAGGTACTTTTTCTGTCGACCAGGTATCCAACATAGTCTGTATCAACATATCCAATTAGATCAAAATAGTCACCTGTAGGATAGTATATGAAAGGTCGAGAGTTCCCTTCAGATATCTCAAGATACGCTTACCTGCCTTAAGATGAGATTCCTTAGGACATGCCTGAAATTTTGCACACATTCCCATGTTAAACACCACATCTGGTCTACTTGATGTCAGGTAGAGGATAGATCCAATGATTCCCATATACATGGTTTCGTTTACCTCAACACCTGCTTCATCATTGTCAAGATTAGAGCTTGTTCCCATGGGGTGTCAATCGTGTTGGCTTCCAGCATGTTGAACTTTTTGAGCAGCACCTTGATGTGCTTTTCTTGGCAAATGGAAGTGTCATGTAAGGACTTTTTGATTTGTTGCCCCAAGATGAAATTGAGTTCTCCCATCATGTTCATTTTAAACTCATATCCCATCAAAGCAACAGAATCCTTGCACAATGTCATCAACATATACTTGCACAGTGAGAAGTTCCTTCCTTCTTGATTTCAGAAACAAGATGTTATCAATTTTTCCTCTCTTGAAGCCATTGTCAAGAAGAATTTTGATAATCTTTCGTACCACACCCTTGGTGCCTGCTTTAAACCATATAAATTCTTGTCCAACCTCAACACATGATTTGGTAAATCAACATTTTAAAAAATAGGAAGTTGCTTGACGTGCACTTCTTCCTTCAAGTACCCATTCAAGAAGGAACTTTTTACATCCATTTGGAATAGTTTGAATCTCACGTAAAAAGCAAAATTAATTAGAATTCTAATATCTTCCATCTTAGCAACAACATCAAAGGTTTCATCATAATCAATTTCACACTTTTAATTATAGCCTTGGACTACCCGTATCGACTTGTTTCTTGTGATAACTCCATGCTCATCTAATTTTTTTCTTTACACCCATCTGGTCCCTATAGTGGATCTGTCAATTGGAATAGGGACCAGATACCAAACATGTTTTTTTTTAAAACTGATGAAGCTCCTCCCACATTGAGTTGACCCAATCAACGTCCTTCAAGGTTTCCTTCATATTCTTGGGTTCAATGGTGGAGATCAATGTTAAAAAAGCCATATGATTCCTTGTTTGTGACTTGGTGTGCATTCCAAAATCCAATTGAGAAAAAAGATTGCCCATTGGATGAGATGACAGATATTTCCAGTTTGACTTCTTAAAAGTCTCAGCAGCCAGCTCCGCAGTTGCTTCATCATTCTCAGAGACTGATCCCTCACTTCATCTTGACTTACTGCATCTGCAGTGTCAAGCTGACATGGTCCTTCTTCAGAGTCAGTATTGAACTCGTAAAACTCAAATGTTTGATGAAACAATATCATATGATGAAAATATGGGTGGGTCATATTAAACATCATGTCAAGTTAAAACCATACAAACAAATTGAAACGGAGAAAGTATAAAACAACTATTTTCAACTCATCTTGATAGTTGGGAAGAGGTTTAGGGCCAAAATATTTCTAATGAAATCGTACATGTATGGGACACCCTTTCTTGTGCTTTAGTGCATATATTTCTACCCATAAACAGATCTTTGCGGCTTTTTCCACATTTTTGAAGTAATGTCGCCTTAGGGGTTTTTAAAAAAAATCTTTTTTTTTGCAATAATATTGTGTCTAGGGTTTTAAAAAAATAAAAAAGGTTCAACTTTGTTTGACAATCTAATGTACTACAAAAAAAAAAGTAGTTGTAATGTACTATAAGAAACCAAAAGGAAATAAGAGTCTTCCAAAGAATGAAGCAATAAACTTTAGCTGCTCTTTAACGTTTAACAATGGACAAAACTATGAATTATTCTAGAAAAAAAATCATAAATTCCTCAAGAAATAATGTTTGAAATATTCTTATATCTTTCATTTAAAGTGTGTTCCACATTCTGTAATTCAATTGTATCCGAATAAGATTTTTTGGATATCCATAAATGTCGTTCTAGTGGAGAAAAATTTCTTCTGAAAGGAGAAGAAGTTTATTATACCGCGGAGGAAAAGAAAGATGGAAAAGCCTTTATCTCCCTTCTTCAAGTTGATAGATTTAATAAAATATACAATCGTGTTCCTACATATTCTCATTTCAGTTCATGCGTTAATGGTTTATTTTGTGGTTGGGAATCATTATCACATCTAACTTTCAATCGTAGCAAAAAAGAATTAAGATTTCTGCCCGACCTGAATAACGGTATTCCTTGATGTAATTATTCATTAGGTTTTGAGCAAACAAAAAAACAAGTACAAAGTTGTCTCGACACCATACACTACTAAAAAACTACCAAAAAACGACGGCCAAAAGCAACGGACTATGTCGCTTTTTGATCAAAATCGACGGAAAAGTGACGCAGTCATGTTCGCCACTTTTTGATTTTTTTCTTTTAAAAAAGTGACGAATAACGTCACTTTTTTTATATTTTCATTTATTTTTTATTTCCAAAAAGTGACGCAGTCCGTCGCTTTTCTAGAAATTTATATTTTGAAAATCCCAGAAAAGCGACGGACTAAAGGACACTGTCTGTCGCTTTTTTGGAAATTAATTTTTCGAAATACCCAGAAAAGCGACGGACTGAAGGACCCTGTCTGTTGCTTTTTTGGGTTTATTTTTAAAAAATAATGAAAAAAAGATACGGACAAAACCACCCTGTCCGTCACCTTTTTCTGCAATTTTTTGACAACAGAAACTGGCAGTTTCTGCTGCCCACCTGTCAATATAAATCAATTCAATTCATATTGAACCAAAACAATCAAACAAAATATAATGTAAACATCACACAACATATAAAACAACAAACTTAAATCAATCTTCAAAAATATCTAAATCACAATACAAAAACTTATAAAGTCATTCAAAATGTGTTTCAAAATTTCAAAAAGTTCTTAAAAGAGGCTTTAACTAGGGAGTGCGATCTACAAAATTATCCTCCTCCTCACTGTCGTCGTCAGTGTCCTCAGGAGTTGAAGATGTAGTAGGTCGATGAGCGAGGTTCAACACTTGTTCTTTGATTTGCTGAACGATTGCACTCATGCTTTGTTGTTCAGCTACTCTTCTCCGCTCAGACCTTCCAGTGTCGATGTAAACTATGCTATTTAAGCTGACATAGCAGTAATCTGAACACCGTCAAGTGTCTCGACTTGACGTGACGATCCAATACCTTGTAAGCCTGACTGGAGTCGTCTTACATCATTTCAAGAGCCTCGACCATAGACTCTACCCTTGTATGTCCTCCCTACCACTTTTTCTATCCAAATTTGTCTGGACAGTTCAGGTGTCATTTGGACCGAACTATCTAGATTCTCATTGATGTACTGATTAAACTCATCCTGCATATTAAATAGAAAAATTGACATTAACAAATATACATATCATAAATATATTCACTATTAATATATATTATTCATATTAAATAACTTACAAAAGTTCGTTCGGCCCTATTCTCTACCCACACATCCGAATCTGACTCAGTTTCTTTCTTCTTCATATGAATCTTCTTGAAAACCTCCGGTACAAGGGGAGTGCGCCCCATTTCTTTTTCCTATAAATAAAAAATAAATTTATATTATAACGATATTAATCAACTAATTATTTATTTAAAAGTTTGAATTAGAACTTATCATCTCTCTTGTAATTGTTCCAACGCTCTTATTGCTAGAAACTTCTTCAGTTTAAAACTTAAAACCATTGACACAATACTTATTCATTGTCTAAATTTGAGATTCAGGTCCAAGTGCAACTTCTTTCACTATTTGCAAATATTCGACATTTGAGTATTCATCATAAACCTATATATTGTTGTTTAAAATAATATAATTTAGTATAACATGAATACATTATTAAATACTTATTGATTCAATTTAAGCTTTCACACTTACATATTCTGTTATCCATTTGGAAAATTCCATAACGATGACTTCATTTCCCATGTGTGTACGAACAAGCTGATAATTGTACATTCAAATATTTCGTTAGTTAATGAACACTTCTTAGTATGTATGTAATTTGATAATATATTTTTAACACTTACTTGAGATATGGTTGAATCTCTGGACAATTAAGCAAAATATGTGTCACAACTGATTGCATTTCCATACTGGTGAAGCTTCGCTTTCCACGTTTTTTAGATTCTCCACCATTTTGATTAAAAATTGATATCGGTGGAAATAAAGAATCAATATCACCTTCATCATTGCAATTGAGTCTGTTTCTCCTACATGACACATCAGTCCCAAAGTAATAAGAATAAAAATCACCAGTTTCTCTACCAATATGACATTGAACAACAAATCCTTCGATCTTTCCCCTTTGCTTAATTGTTTGCTTGGAACTGCCAATTTTTCTGCATGTATATATCTATATATGTTAAATAAGGAAAAAAAACTTAATGATTAACTATTTTACTTAGTGAATATTTCAATGATTGTTACCTCTCAAATGGATAATCCATTTTGTTTGAACTGGACCTCCGAGGCGGGCCTCTTGTACAAGGTGAATTGGAAGATGCTCCATCACATCAAAGAAACCACATGGAAAGATCTTCTCCAACTTAGTAGTAATAACAAGAATATTTTCTTCCATTCTGTCCAAACTACTCTCCAACAACTTTCCAGAACACAAATATTTAAAGAAAAGACTTATATCTGTAATTGGTTCCATATCCTTTTGGGTAGATAGCTAAAAATGATAGGAATTAAAGTTTCCATGAATACATGACAATCATGACTTTTCATACCTATCAATTTTCCTTCATTCATAACTGCCCGCTTTCCTAAATTCGAAGCATAGTCCTTCGGCATCCTCAAATTTTAATCCACTCACAAATTTCACGTTTCTCATCCAATGTGAATGAAAAACAGGATTTAGGCTTAACTATTTTACCATTTTGTAATTTCTGCACCCATAACTCTCTTTTCCTATAATATTCCTTTATGTACATTCTAACTTTTGGATTGTCTTTTGTCTTGCCCTTAACATCCATCACTTTGTTAAACAAATTGTCAAAATATTTTTTTTCAATGTGCATCACATCAAGATTCTATCGTAGCAGATTGTTCTTCTAGTACGACAACTCCCAAATTATGCTTTGTTTGGTCCAATTATGTTCAACACCATATCCAGGAAGTCTAGAAGATGAAGCTTCTGTAACTTTAGGTAATTGAGAAACTTTCTCCCTAATTTGATGCCTTGTGAGTAATGGAGGTGGGGGGTCACTTTCAATCTTATTTTTCCTGAATGCATTTTTCATCTTTCAAAACTCATAGCCCATTGGCAAGAACTGGCGATGACAATCAAATCATGTATTTTTTTTGCCATGCTTTAAAGTGAATGCCTTACTATTTTATATGTAATACGGACATGCTAGCTTTCCAACTGTCATCCAACCAGACATCATCCATATGCAGGAAAATCATTAATAGTCCACATTAAAGAAGCACGCATAACGAAATTCTGCTTAGTTGATATATCATAAGTCAAAAAGCCTTCAAATCATAATTTGAGCTCATCTATCAATGGTTGTAGACAGACATCAATCAAAATTTTGGATTACAGGGACCTGGAATAACACAACTTAGAAAGATGTAGGAACTGTCATGCACATTTCAGGAGGAAGATCATACGGAGTAAGAAATACCGGTCAACATGAATAAGGAGAAGCAACATTAGAGAATGGTGTAAAGCCATTTGCACACAACCCCAATCTAACATTTCTTGGTTCACTAGCAAAATCAGGATATACATTATCAAAATGCTTCCATGCTTCACAATCAGATGGATGAGACAAGACACCCGACGACCTTCTATATTCACGATGCCATCTTATATGTGGGGAATACCTCATTGATGCATACAACCTCTTTAACCTAGGAATAAGAGGTAAATAATGCATCACCTTAACTAGGACCATCTTTCCAGCCGGAGTCCTCTTATAACGAGCATGCCCACAAAACTTAGAATTTTCTAATTCACTATCAGTCTTGTAAAACAACATGCAACCATTAACACAACAATAAATTCTATCATACGTCAATCCTAACTTGGAAACCAAACGCTTTGCCTTATAGAAGTTCTTAGGTATGTTAAACTCGGGATTAACTAGTTCACCCAAAAGATCAACCATTGAGTCCATAGCCGCATTAGGAATATTCCAATCTGATTTAATATTCATTAATCTAACCGCAACTGACAAGGCAGAATGTGGAATCCCTTCACATAGTGGACGACTAGACTGTTCTAATTGATCATAGAAGCGTTTTGTTTATTCATTAGGAGCTTCATCAAAATATTGTTCGGGTTCCATCCCACCTTAAACCCCGAAAGCATCATTGATTATTTCATGAACCCTATCATGTTCAACCCTAAGTTGACCATGTGGTGCAAACATATTATATTCATCCACAGGCATCAAATTATAAAACATACCATTCAATCCATCTCTTTCTCCATGATCAATCCATACAAAATATCTAGGCTTAAATCCATTACAATACAAATGAACCATGACTGTATCTGGTTCAAAAATTTTAAGCACCTACATGCACTACAAGGACACCTAACTAATCCATTATTCTTGAAAATATCAAGTGTCATTGTATGTTCAATAAAAGTTCTAACACCGTTAATAAACTCAGGTTTCAAACCAGCACCAGTTTCATAATGCATATTATACATCCACAAACGATGATCCATCTACAAATATATAGATATTCGAATATATTAATAAATTTAATAATAATTTTACTACATTAAACTCATTTATATTGTTAATATGAATATTACATTTCAAGATCTACAAAGTTAAAGCTTAATTAATTATTGAATACTAATTAATTAAGTTCAAATTAAGTTCAAGTTCTAGTTAAGTTCAAAATTAAGTTTATATTCCTAATTAACTTTTCAAGTTATTATAAATTAATCAAGTTAAAAAATGTTATAATTAATTTAAGTTCAAATTAACTAAAGTCAATAAGATTTGAAGTACTTCAAAATTCTAATTAAGTTCAAATAAAATCCAAGTTCTATTAAAGTTAAAAATTAAGTTCTAATTAATTAAGGTCAACAAGATTTCAAGTTCATATTTCTAATTAAGTTCAAGTTATAGTAAAATCAAGTTATAATTAATTATAAGTTCTAATTAAGTTGTAATTCAAATCCCTAAAATCTCAAATATAATTCAAACTAGTCCTAAATTTCAAATTTAAACTAGTCTTAAAATCACAAATTCAAAGTACTCCTAGAATCCAAAAATCAAACTAGTGCTAAAATCCCAAATTCAAACTATTAGTAGTTCTAAAATCTCAAGTATAATTCAAACTAGTCCTAAATTCCGAATTCAAACTAGTCTTAAAATCACAAATTTAAACTAGTCCTAGAATCCCAAAATCAAACTAGTGTTAAAATCCCAAATTCAATCTATTAGTCCTAAAATTTCAAATATAATTCAAACTCTAGTCCTAAATTCCAAATTCAAACTAGTCTTAAAATCACAAATTCAAACTAGTCCTAAAATCCCAAAATTAAACTAGTGATAAAATCTCAAATTCAAACTATTGTCCTAAAAACTCAAATATAATTCAAACTCTAGTTAGTCCTAAAATCCGAAAATCAAACTAACTCAAATAATACCCAAATTCAAACAACTCCTTAAATACCCTAATTCAAACTAATCCTACAATCCCAAAATCAAACTAATTAACTCAAGAAATACCCAAATTCAAACAAATCCTAAGATACCCTAATTCAAACTAACCCTAACATTAAAATTTTTAATGCACTCACTAACTAATAATCCCTAATTCAAACTAACAATCAATAAATACAAAATCAATAAACTAATTACAATTAAATAACTAACAAAATCAAATATAGCTCAAATTGAATTTTTTTGATATATAAAACCCTAACCTTAAAGGAGAAGGAGAGAATGAAGAGAGAGGGGAAGGAGGCGGCTCCTCCAGTAGCTACTTCTCGCGAACACCGAAGACGGACGACGGGACAACGGACGGAGGGACGGTGGGCGCCGGAGTGTAGAGAAGGAAGAGAGAAGGAGGTTTTTTGAAAATGGGAAAATGGGGAAATGGGGGAAAATTAGCGTCTGTCTTTCAGATATTTAACAAAAAGCGACAGACAACGTCTCTATGTCTGTCCCTTTTTAATAAAATAGTTGACCAACATTTTGACCAAAAACGACGGACTAAGAGACACCGTCTGGCGCTTTCTAAAAATAATTGACCATATATTTTGACCAAGAAGCAACGGACTTAAAGATGTCGTCCGTCACATTTTTTTTAAAAAAATAATTAATAAAATAAAATAAATTAAAAGCGACCGACAGCGTGGTTATGTTTTAATTTATATATAATTATTTTTAATAAAAATGATGGACGACGTCGCTATTTATATTAAATAAATAATTATTAACTATATATTTATTTGGCGCAAAAATCCAAAAAAATAGCGACGAACTAAAAGATGCCGTACGTCGCATTTTGTAAAATAATTTTAAAAATAATTATTTTTCGAAAAAAAGTGACGAAAGTGTGGCTTATGCATCGCTTTTTGGAGCGACGCCGTCCGTCACTTTTTTGTCTGTCATTTTTTAGTAGTTTTTTAGTAGTGATATCATGTTGAAGAAGGAAACATAAAATACTAGATTTTCGATTTAGGCATAGACAAATTATGGAGAGAGACTCGAAGCATTTTCCCTAGTATTCCATCTTGTAGCCCCAGTATTTGCATTAGTGGAGTTATCTATCAGTTTGTTATAAATGACCCGTAGGTAGGAGTCATGGTTTGAAGTGGTAATCTAAAATGATAGAAGCTAATGACGAGCCATAGTTGCTTCTACGAGCCGAACAATGAAGTCGTAGAAATGTTAAGAGATGTTATATTCCAGTGAGCGAATGGAGAATTGATAGGATGGGCCATACAAAGATCTACAACCATAGATCATGGACGCAGAAATTTCAATCAAGTTGAACGACTAATTGCTGACTAACAGAGGGGACATATGAACCGTAGAAAATCCTATGAGTCGTAGGTACAAAGCGTAGAAACGATTGCCCAAGTAGAATTTCCTTAAATTTTCATTTCCTACAGTGTTTAGGATTTGATGTCCATAAATATTAGTAATAATTTTCATTTTCGAGTTGTTAGATGTTTCGAGACTTGTCTTTTTGGCTTTGAGAACTACTTTGCAAACATATTTAGCATTTAGTTCTTTTAAGTGTTGGTTTATAAAATTTCTTTTGTTCTACAATTCAAGATTCTGGATTTCATCTACTCTAATTGTAAGTTTATAATTTATTCTATTAATATTATTATGAATTGTGATCACCCAAGCATGAGTAGCTAAATCCACAACTAGGATTGTGGGAACCATGAGTAATTAACAAAGAAGACCAAATAATTAAGTAATTCTTGAATAGTGTTTATGCATGTATTGTTGATCTCTTATTTCCAGTGTATACCATGTACATTGAATCAAGGAAATCCCCTGACCCCTATGATCTTGAATTAAGAAAAACTTTGCGAAGAATGGCTGGAAGAGGTAAAAATCTTTGACTAAACGATGATCTAATAGGAGAGGGCCATGGGGAAGTTGTGTAACACCCTATACTTAAAATAGAGGATTTCGTGTTAGAACGTCAAGGTGCCACCCCTCAAGGACCAACTATGGGCCCTTGAAGAGGACCCTTAGAAAACTTCCCAAGGCAATGACCTATGACAGGACCCATTCCTCGTGGGTGGGTCCACGCCTCGTGGATAGGAGTCTTGGTTCAAGCTCTATTGTTTTTTGCTAGTCTCTGAACCCAAACCATGGTTGACTAGGATGGACTGTGGGTCCACCCACGGCCCGTCAGCCTGGTCTCGTGGTTGGGACAAAATGGGGTAGTTGGGCGATTAAGTTTATGGGCACTTTGGGGTTTTTTGGTTTTAATTAGGATTAAGTGATGTCGTCTTAACCTTATACACACCATATATATAAGGACTTTAGACCCCTAAATTAAGTGATTTAAGTCATTCTCTCAACTCACCAAAAAGAAACCCAATTCTCTCTTCTCTCTCTAGAAGAATGAGAAGGAGAAGAAGGAGGTTCAAGCTAGGTCAAGTCCTCCAATCTTCAAGATTTTGAGGGAATTGTGACTAAGGTATGAAAGCTATTCATCCATGGACTTCTTCCATCCATGAAGTTCCCTAGTTTTCCCCAATTGTGAAGATTAAATCCCCAATTCTAGTTAGGGTTTCTTCCAATATTGTGGGTATTGATGTATGTTGATCCAATTGAGTGGATAATGATTTTTTATGATTGAATTGTTAGTAAATCAAGTTTTTAAGATGAAATAACATGTTTACAGCCTAACCCTGTCTAAAAAGATGAAATTGAAGTAAGTGGGTTTTGGTGCCTTGAAAGGGGAAATGGAGGATTCAGAGTCAACCTTCTAAGATTGATGATATGTGTAGTAGATTGCTTGAGATTAGGGCATATAGATATGATTTGACTGAGATTAGAGTATGCATGTTGAATTATGACTAGTAATGCTTGAGATTAAGCCTATATGATGATATATGATTAGAATTATTTAAGAATGAAGCATGTGAGTAGAATGCCTTGAGACTTAGGTCTATGAGATGCTTATGAGAAGTATTGCTTGAGCTTAAAGCTTGTAGCTATGAATGTTGATTCCTAGGGCTTTGAGAGTAAGGCTAAGGTGATGAATTATGAATGTTAAGGCATTAAGAGTGAATCTTGCAAGAGAATGGTAAGCTATAGACAAGATGGTTGTGGAATGACTTTAAACACATAATGTACATTATGTATGTATTAATGTGTGAATATGATATTGAATATGAGATGGAAGCTTTTACATAAATTGAGTCCGGCTTTCAAACGAGATCCTTATACACTAGTTGAGCCCGGGTTCCCAAGTATATTTCATGAGATGAAGACCTTTTATGCAAGTTGAGTCCGAGATTCTAGTAGCAACCTCCATACCTATAGAGTATGTTAATTATGATAGCTTGAAGTTGTGATATGGTATCCCTTGATGAATAGCTTGACTTGGTAAGACAAGACCATGCATGTTAGCTTGAGTAGTAGATCTCATGGATAGCCTTGGATTGAGAAATTGTACCCGTCCTAAGGTTATCTTGAACTAGCATAATAGAATGCTTGCATGATAACATGACTTGGTAAGGCCAAACCATTTCATTGGTAGCTTGGATTGAGCAATAATACCCTTCCTTGAGTAGGTTGGGAATGCATGATAGTGTGCTTTTCCTTGATAGCCTTGACTTGGTAAATCATAACCATTCATGAATAATGTATGTATTGGACTAGTAAAGAAGTACTTTTCCATGATTAGTAGACATAGCTAAAGAGGGACAAGTCCCTACTCAAAGTAGCATGATGATGATGAATCAAGGTTACTTCAAGGAAGTATCGTAAGTATGTTTTTATATGAGATTTTCTTTTATGATGTATGTTTATCTTGGATTGTTGCTATAGTTGCCTTCCTTCATATGCTTGACTAAAGGTGAATGTTCCTTTGTCTATAAGAAATAAGCTAAGGATGAGGTCAAAAGATGATGAATATGAATAATGGCCTAAAGTGGTTTACTTAGCATGGGTGAGATTTATGGGGTCTCATCCATGCATTTCACAAATATGCTTTGAGGTTACTTATGAAGTGTTTCTCTTATAGTATGATGATCTAGATGCATTGATTATGCCTACCACTATGTTATTATCTCTTATGTTTTTAGTTTATGTCTTGTGTTGGCTAATGATTATGTTATGCTCTTGATGATGTTATGTTAGCTATCATAATTAGTACATTTTGTACTAACGCATACTCTTGCCTACATTCTATTCATATGTAGGGTCCAGCGATATTGTTTTCCATCCCCGTGGCTAGGATCATAGTAGAGCAAGGATTGAAGCTTTGGTGAGTCCTCATAGTATCCGAGGAGATAGTCACCATGTTCTTACGTTGTCTTTAATTTTATCTTTTTAGAACTTTTGTATGGCCCCAAGGACATTTATGGTTTTAGATTGTTTGAGACAAGTGTTATAGACTTTCGCTTGTTTTTATAAAGGACTTTGATTGTATGGAAAATGTTTTAAATTTCCACATCATTTATATTGCTATATATTATGATATGCTAAGGGGCTTGTTTGAGGCCTCTCGGGGTCTTGTACGCCTTGTCACGACCCAGGGTACAAACTTGGTAATCAGAGCACAAGGTTTAGAATGGTTCTAGGATGTTTCAAAACCACATCTAGTAGAGTCTTGTTCATAAGTGTAAAGTGCGCCACATTTATGAATGTGAAGCTATTAGATGATTAGGAAATCTCACTTTTTCACTTCTATAAGTCATGCCATAGAGTTTAACTCTATAAGGTCTTTCTCCAAATCCTTACCCCAATGGACTAAGGATATGGCTAATACAAGGGTAAATGCTAGAAGGACTGAGGAAGACATGGTGGATCAGGAAGCTCTTCTACAAGCTCTGATTGACCCTTTGGGTGAGAATGTGACTGATGCGGAGTTTAGGTCGGCTTTTCAAGTGTTGGTTCAAGTCGTGACTGCCCAAGCCAATAGAGAGGTAGTAGCTCTGTGAACCCAAATGTGGGTATGGCAGCTTCAAGAGTGAGAGACTTTACTAGGATGAACCCTCCAGAGTTTTATGGTTCAAAGATGGAGGAAGATCCCCAAGAGTTTATAGATGAGGTTCATAAGGTGCTAGATATTATGGGAGTTACTCCGGTAGAGAAGGCAAAATTGGTCGCTTGCCAACTTAAGGGAGTTGCTCAAGTTTCGTTTAATCAATGGAAAGAAGCAAGAACGGTAGAGATGGGTCCCATGGATGGGAAAGGTTCAAAAATGCTTTTCTTGATAGTTTTTTCCCTCTAGATATGAGAGAGGCTAAGGTGCTTGAGTTCATTAACCTTAGGCAAGGTAGCATGAGTGTTAAGGAATATGCCTTGAGGTTAACCCAACTATCCAAGTATGCTCCTTCTATTGTGGCTGATCGTAGAACTCGAATGAGTAAGTTTGTGTCGGGAGTGTACGATCTAATGGTGAAAGAATTCCCTACAACTATGCTTGTTCAGGATATGGATATTGCCCGTTTTATGATTCATGCCCAACAAATTGAGGAGGCAAAGCAAAAAGGGAGATCTAAGGAGAAAAAAAGGTCTAGAATAGATGATGATAAGTTCTCCTCTGATGGGTCCGATGGACATGGTTGTTCTAGGAATCGACAAAGGTCTTCCGGGTAAGGTTTTTCCCATGTTCCTAGGTATAATGAGGATAGGGTGCCTAACCCTAAGCCACAAGAAATTAGTAATAAATTTCTATGGCCTACTTGTGCTAGGTATGGAAAAAGACATGAGGGTAGATGTTTAGCCGGCATGGAGGGTTGCTTTAGTTGTGGTGAAAGTGGTCACCAAATGAGGAATTGTCCTAAGGCAAGGGCTAAAGGAAGAGAAGATGCTCCTAAGCAAAACCAGTTCTATGCACTTCAAGCTAGAGGTGACCATGAGTAAGCTCCAAATGTGGATCCCGATATGTTGATAACTTCTTAATTGATTGTTTATGCTTTGTTAGATTTTGATGTCATTTTTTTGATATTTTGGTTGCACTCCTATTATTCTCCTATGTGATTGTAGAACCCGTATAGTCAATTGTTAGTTCCCGAATGAGCCTATCTGAGAGTGGAAGGGAGGAAATTTATGTCATAGGTTTGGGTTATGTCTTGTCTTGAAGTTGACTTTGAGGGTTGCATGTACCACCTAGTTAAGGTGAGGGAGATAGGTTCAAGTGTTGACCAACTCCAAAGAGTTAGTTATCTTTTTAAGATTGATCTTAGGTATGGTCATTATGATTAGGGTGTTTAGATAATACCTAGATATGTTTGGTTAGTAGACTCTACCAAGGGTAGTGCTATGGTTTAAGGTGGTTCCAGATCGTCTTTTCAGTTAGATGTGAAAGTAAGTAATGTATTGATCCAACCTTTGTAGAATTGAAGAAGACGGTTCGTAGAAAGTCCGTTGAGGCTTCCTCCCAAGGAGGAGATGGTGTGCTTAGATAACAAGGTCATTGTGTGATCCTAATGTTTGTGACTTGGGCTTACTTGAAACATCCCACCTATGAAGGGTGTAGTGAGTTTAGTATGAAAGGGAAGCTCAGTCCCCGTTTTGTAGGCCTATAATAAATTTTGAGACATATGGTAAGGTTGCTAATGAGTTAGCTTTGCCAAATGAGTGGCATCGGTGCCTTAGGGGTCTTGATGAGTCCATAATTTGGACTCATTTAGGGCCTTAATTGGATAGATTTAGTGCCCTCAAATGCTCTTTTATGCCAATAACTGATGTAAAATCCTTGATTTCCAGGTATTTGGATTGAGGAACAAAGCATGGACACTAATTTGCAAAAAGGAACAAAGCGAGCTGAAAGAAGGAAGAAATGAAGGCTTGGTGACCGCCAAGTCCTTTGGCGAGTTGACGAATGGCCACCATCTCGCCTAAAGTTCCAATGTGCCAAGCCCTAAAGGAGAAAATCAAATTGACGAGGGAAAGAAGCAGTCAGTGAGTCGCCGAGTGATTCCACGACACAGATTTAGATCACCTAAAGTTACAAAACTTGAGGACGTTGAAGGCCAAAGCAAAAAGGTGATGAAACTGACCAAAGGGCGGATCGACGAGCACGACTTACTATATCGAATGGCCCTTCGCAACATATTTTTGGTGACTATAAATACGTTTTTGAACATCTAGTTTTATATCAATTTTTATTCTGAACATTTATTGGCTTAATTTTCAATTTGAACTCAGAGTATTGAGACAAGTTTTCCTTAGCTTTGACGAATTGAAGTTTTCCATTTTTGAGAAATTGGAAGTGGGTCTTTGAGATTTTTCAATTTGGACCTCTGTAAAGACAAAATTAATCTTACCTAGTCAATGGAAACACAATTTGGTAACGATTTTTATCTTTTTATGATGTCTAGCTAAAACTCCAATTCTTGGAGTGTGATTATAGGTTGATTTAGCTTATGGGTATTGCTAATTGTTAGTTTAAATGTTGTTTAGAAGTGATTTCAATCATTAATTGTGGTTTAAATTAAAGGATTGTAGTTGCAAATGCAGTTTTACCTTTGTGTGTTTGGCTTGCTTAAGAGAGAGGTTTTAAAACCAAGATTATTGATTAACGGTCTATGGGTATAGGGTTGTCATGGGTTCAACTCGAGAGAGTGAATCCTAAACCCTTTTCCACATATTCAGCTCGAGAGAGTGAATGGACTAAGGCGTAGGCTGTTCTTATTTTTCTTGCTTGTTGGTGTTCGTGAGAAACCAACTTGATTCAGGGTAAATTGTTCGAGAGAAAGTTTACTTCCTCTATAGTCTAGCCTATTCACTAATTTACAACTATTTTCTAACAGTTTCAATTACCCATTTGTCTATATTAGCCTATAATTGAATCACATCCTAAGAACCTATCTCAATATTTGTTAATTCGTATTATTTGTTGTTGTCGTAGTTGATAGTTGAAACCAAAATCCCCTTGTTATTTGACATTCGTGTCACCCCTAATTTGAATTATGTTTTTGTTCATAAATGTCTATTCCTATGATTGACTTGAGCATATTCATACTTTACTTTTGAATCTTAAACATGTACCGCTCCTTGTGGGATTCGACCCCAACTCATTTAGTTGAGTTATTATACTAATTAGCGATCGTTGACACTAAGAATTGGATGAAGTGTCCTTGAAACGTTAATCAAAATGGCGCCGCTGCCGCGGAGTGGTGTTGTTTAAGATTCTTTAGTTAAGTTGAATTTTGTTCTTGTTAGTTACAGTTGAATCTATTTATTTTTAGTTTGCTTATTTGTGTTTTGAAAGATAGAGTGGGCCACCAAGATGACATCGGTAACCTTAACGATGTCAATGAGCCTAATGGTAATAACCCTCATCTTATGGGTGAAATTGGTGCCATTCGCTTGCCCCCGGCTGAAGGGAACATTGTGTTCCATATTACAAGTACTATGTTGCAGCTCTTGCAATTGAAAGGGTTATTTGGTGGGTTGGCTCATGAGGATCCCCATGAGCATATTAGAAACTTTGTGGATGTTTGCGGGCCATTTTCCATCAAGAACATATCCCAAGAGTCGGTTTGGTTAAGGTTGTTCCTGTTTTCTTTAATGGGAGAATCATGTAAATGGCTGGCTGAATTGCCACGAGAATCAATCACTTCGTGGGAAGAGCTTGTCACCACATTTCAAGTGCGATTTTTCCCTCCTTTAAAGATGATGACTCTTTGGGACAATATTCAGAGCTTTAAGTGTTTGGAGGGTGAGCCAATTAATGAGACTTGGCTGCGATTCAAGAAGTTGATTCTACAATGCCCAACTCATGGTTTGCCCGACAACGTTTTGATGCAATATTCTTACCGAAGCCTTGATTCGGTGAACAAGGGTGTAACAGGCCAACTTTGTCCGGGAGGTTTGATGCAACAACCTTACGTTATAGCAACCTAACTTTTGGATGGTATGACCACAATTAATCGGGCTTGGTACACCCGCGAAGATCAGGTCTCCCCTCTCACATTTAAATTGACCAAGGAGCAGCTTAAGAAAGACCAAGAGAGGGATCAGAACATGGCAAAAATCATGGCACAACTTGACATTTTGTCCAAAAATGTCATGGGACCTGGTGCTCGAAGTGTCAATGCCGTGGGTCTCGGGTGTGTGGATATGATGTCTCGTATTCTCAACAAGGTTGAAGGGTCGGACAAGATTTTTAAAGATATGAAAAAAGATGTATCGACCCTTAGCCTGACGGTTACCTCCCATTCCATCTCGATCAAATAACTCGAGACCCAAATGGATCATATCTCGTCTCATTTAAACCCGAGACAATAAGGGGGGGTTTCCTAGTGACATTATGGCCAACTCCAAGAGTGAGGTTTGACCATGGACTTGTGTCGTGCCGTGACGTTAACTTAGACGCTACTTGGGAGGCAACCCAAATTTTATTTGCTTTCTTTTTAATTTTGAAATAATGGTGTGCTGAATGTGTATGTTAAAGTGTGGAATGTGTTTGAAAAGAGCAGATTGGCGAGCAAAAGTTCAGTCGGCCACTCGCCGAAGAGGTCGGTGAGACCGACGCGGACCACTGTTAGACTCAAGACATTTTAAAATTGGAATCTGTAAAACTCGGCAAGCCTAGGAGCAGATTGGTGAATCGCTGACCAGGTCAACGATCACGACTTTGTCCGCCGTTTGGACCCCCACATTAACTGGAGATCCTGTAAAACTCGGCGAGGTAAGTGGCCACTCGGCGTGTCACTGAGTGGATCAGCGAGCGAAACTTTATCGCTGAATGGACGAGAACTGAACGGTTTTAAAGGCCAAAAGTTTAAAATCTTTCATATTCCCTCACTTTTCAACTTTCCAAACTCACACTCGCACTATATTTTTCGTATATTCTTGTGTTCTTGTCGCGTATTAGTCATTGATTGTGTGTTCAGAGTTAGATTCTTTGCCGCCTAGCTTTTCAACTTGTTTATTCAGCTTCAAAGGTTGGTTTTCTAAATCCCGAATTCATATTTTGCGATTTTTACTCATTTGCAATTGATTTGATCTTAGTGAAGTGTTCTGGGCCTCTCTGATCATAATTGTGTATATATGTGTCTGTTTTAATTTGAATATCGTGCCTATAATGCATTAATTGTTGATTCCCAATTTTTTTGTGCTTAAAATTGATTAAATTTGTTGGGTTGTGCTTTAATGATGTTGAGTCTAGTTGAGTGAAGTCTAAGTAACTTGCATTTGTGCCAAATGATGTGTTTTGCCCAATGATGGAGGGGTTGATGTCATTCATAAGGGCAAAAGTCATCAAAATGCCAAATTTGGCCAAACCAGGAGAAGTCTGAGTATCCCGTGGGCATGGGTGTAATGGGTTTTAGTCTAATTGAATGGGTGCATGTTTTAATTTTGTTTTCAGGGGTTGCGGGGTTGAATTTGGAAGATGGGGTTGAAAGTAGGCACTTTGGGCCATTTGGTGAGCTCGCCGAACCACTCGGCAGTTCGCCGAATCCCCCTTATCGCTGTTGAGTTCATGCTAAATGTGAGTTTAGGTTCTGTAACTTTCGGTGAGAAGCTGAGTTCGTCGAGTGCACTTGTCTTGCCAAATGTCCTTCTTGATCGCCTTTTCTGATCCCCTAACCCCTAAAATGCACTGTAACTTTCGGCGGGCTAGTCTTTCCTCACCGAATGCTGTCGGCGATTCATCGAAAGGCCTATCCCATCACTGACATACCAACTTTTCTAGAAATTTTTGAACCAATCCTTTCGGCGAGCCCGATCTGGCGACTCACCGATCGATTCGGTGAGTTTGTTTGCAACTATTTTTTCTGCAACCGTCCTTGAACTATTTCTAACTCTTTTTGGTGTTTTTTGCAGAAATGGCTAGAGAAAAATTGGCCGGTAGAGACATGCCGCCCTGCAAGCGGGCCAAAGGACTAAAAATCAACAAGGATGTAGCTGCTTCCAAGGCGAAGACTACTAAACTTCCCACAACAGGTGGGAAGGGAAATGGCAAGACACCTGCACCTGCATCACCGGAGACAAGCTCTGACCGTGACGGAATCTATGCCACTCAGTTGACCACTTCTAAGAGTGAAGGTGAGCACCAGGAGTACCAGGCTGCAACTTCTGAGCCTGAAGATGAGCTACTAGCAGCCTAGAGGGCGGAGCTGCATTCCAAGAGGATGAATCATCCATCTAGGATCAGGACTCCCAGGCCACCACTACTCCTCCAGCTCTTGCACAGGTTGTGGTCTTAGCACCACCAGTAAAGGGTCCTCCTCCCGGGTCTATGAATAGACTGAAGACTGAGGGGCTGAGGACCATGATAGAGGAAAAGAGGTTGTCCACTGATGGAGTCATTGACCGATATCTTAAGATCATGAGCTTCCTAAGGTGCCACAAGTTCCAACTGTTCACTAAACCCCGTGGTCCTTATGTTCCAAATTGGGTCCGTGAGTTCTACACCACTTATGGAGCTCTAGTTCTACAAGGGAAGAAGCCGGCCGCCAAATTCAAGCCAGTAGACTATGTGGTTCTCAGGGGCAGAAAAGTGAAGTGTGATAGTAATGGTATCAATGCAGTCCTAGAGTGCTCAAATGATATTGACGATGACTGTCAACACATGATCAGGACAGAAACGCTGGAGAATATAAAAAAATGGTTGGCCCCTATGATATCAGACGGTACCCCCAAGTGGCTCGAGGTTGGGGCAGCTATTGAAAAGATGGACCTCAATGTAGCAACGAGGTATTGGTTTAGATTCATCAGCAATACGATTATGCCATCCCAAAATGAGTCGATTCTCTGCCACGTCAATGGAGCCTGTTTGGGTTGCATCATTGATGAGACGAGGCTGAATCTCGGGATAATTATTGCACAAGAAATGCTTATGAGGGCCAAGCATCACCAGACTTCCCTCCTCTTTTCGGTGTTGATCATCGAGCTGTGCAGACGGGCTCAGGTGCCTAAAGATGAGAAAAATGATGTGGAAGTGACTCCTACATCTTCTATTGACATCCGGAGGATTGAGGTAGAATACTTGAAAGATGAGGCTGAGAAGAAGAAGGCAGCCCCGGTGGATGCATCCCCGGTTGTGGATATTCAGACACTACCTGCAGAGGTAGTATTGCCTACTCTGGCCCTTGGGCCTTCAGGTACATCTAGTGTTGCCCCTTCTGTTACTCTCAGTTCTTCTACATCTCCCTTGCCTCCCAGATTGGGTACTTCAGTTGCTGCCTCCCGGCCCCAACTCACTCAGGCTGCATTACTAAGGATGGGGAAGCTAGCCCATTTTGCTGATCGCCGTGCTGCAAGAGTTGAGGCCTTCATTCCAAGCATGATTTAGGCAGCCTTGCTGATGCTGTGACAACTTTGAGTGCTACCATTGATGCCCTTGCAGCTAGGATAGCGATGTGCGAGCGTGGCCAAAGGGCCACTAAGGAGGTGACGGCTCTAAAGGCCGTTATTGTTGCGCTAAGGAAAGATGTGGACTAGCTGAAGTCCACTAACATGTCTATGATTTTTGGGATGGTGGAGATCCCAGATGTGCCAGTTGAGCCATATATGCCTCTAGCTACAACCAGAGATAATGTTCGAGCTGAGGAGGTAGTTGATCCCGAGTCTGAGGCTGAGGCAGATGAGGAGATTCTTGAGGTTGTTGAGGAGGCTTCTTACGAGGGCCTTATGGAGATTGAGGAGGCCATGGTAGAAGCAGCTGTGCAAACAGCTTTGGCAGACACACATTTGGCAGTCCCTGGTGGATCTGGTACTGTTGATGTGACTCCTGGCATTGATGCCCAAGATCAGAGTGTAACACTGGGCACTGATGGCCCGATAGATGGAGCGACTGTGTAGATAGGACTTTTCTTTACCTCATTCTCTGTCATTTTTATTGATTTTTGGATGTTTATTTCATTTGAGGAAAACTGCTTTTGTTTTGTGGTGGAGTGAGGTACTTCCATACCTATCTCTTGTTTTGATGATATTTTATATATATATATTGGGCTTTTTGCTATATACTGTGTTTTGGCACTGTTTTTGTGGATGATTGAGCTTGTAGCTCCTTGCTTTAATTTTAAATGGTTTTTGACTCTTTTTGAAATTTTTGTGCCACCTCTTGATTGTGTTTGAATGTGATTGTTCTTTTGCAAATTTGAGTATCGATCTTGACCAATATCGATGACTTAAATAATGCTCATAATCGAACAAAATTGAATGTCCGTCTACGATGAGGCCAAATGAAGTTGCATAGGCAATATGTGAACTTTTTGCATCTCGTTGTGACTAGCCGATTATCAAATTGAGTCTCTTGTGATGAACATTGTACACTAGCGAAAGTGTGCAGTCTTGTTTGACATTGGTGTCAATGCCTTGTGTGATGAGCTTACCGTGAAGCATGCATGATGACACCTAGAATTTTTCCTGTTGGTCCGATTTACTAAGTGATGCAAGCTCTTGAAATGATCTTAGACAACAATTTTAAAGAGTAAAACAATTTGACTGTATACCTCTTTTGTGGCCTACCTTGTGAGTGTGTGAACTTCGCTTGAACACCTTTTGAGCCTTAGCCTTTCCTTGGATGAAACTTGATGAAATTATGACCTGTCTTTATCCCTTCACCCTTAATCCTCATGGAATGTGGTTTGTTTGAATAGCCAACTTAGGCCAAAAGCCTAAGTTGGAGGTGTGGTGAAAAGAGAAGGTAAATCAAGAAGTGCAAAAAAGTCCCCTCTACCCATGATTTTGATAAAGATGGAACCCCCTCCATACAAAAAAAGAGAGAAAAAGAAAAGAAGAATGAAAACGAAAAAGAATGAAAAATTTGGAAATAAAGTTGTGAAAGTGCAAAAGAAATGGGGTGTCCGGTATTCCATGGAAAGTGAACAATGGGGTGACTTTTGAGCATGAATGATAATTATGAACAAAAGGAAAGAAAGTGTTGTTCATACCATATTTCATGAGGATAGCAGCCACTAAGCCTAAATGACCATACCTTTACACTCAGCCCCGTTACAAGCCTTGAAAAGACCTTTTTGATCTTGAGTGAGCTGCAACAAGTGTTGATTGGAAAATAAGGGCAAACTTATGGGTGAAGTCATGCATGTGTTCTTCGTTGTGAGTGTGAGAGTTATATGTGATTCCAGAGCTATTAATTGTTGAACCATGGTGTGTGAATATGGAATCATTCTTTGTGTGAGGGCATTTGAGTACCTTTGTTGAGCTTGAACTTGCATTTGAAGCAAGTATTGTGAACTTGAGAATCTTTGATAATGGTGAGTCACAACTTGAATCTTTGAGTGCACAATTGATCCTTGCATGAGTAAGTTGAGTCTTTTTGTGTACATTCATGATTCAGTCTTGTGCAGTACTGTTTGAGACATCCTTTTTGAACTACTGAACTTGAGTTTTACTTGAGGACAAGCAAAAGTTTAAGTTGTGGGTGTTGATGAGTCCACAATTCTGACTCATTTAGGGCCTTAATTGGATAGATTTAGTGTCCTCAAATGCTCTTTTGTGCCAATAACTGATGTAAAATCCTTGATTTCCAGGTATTTGGATTGAGGAACAAAGCATGGACACTAATTTGCAAAAAGAAACAAAGCGAGTTGAAAGAAGGAAGAAATGAAGGCCTGGTGATCGCCAAGTCCTTTTGGCGAGTCGACGAATGGCCACCATCTCGCCTAAAGTTCCAATGTGCCAAGCCCTGAAGGAGAAAATCAAATTGGCAAGGGAAAGGAGCAGTCGGCAAGTGATTTCGCGATGAAGAGTTAGATCGCCCAAAGTTACAAAACTTGAGGATGCTGAAGGCGAAAGCAAAAAGGTGATGGAATTGACCAAAGGGCGAATCGCCAAGCTGATCGGCGAGTCCGACTTACTATGCCGAATGGCACTTCGCAGCATATTTTTGGCGACTATAAATACGTTTTTGCACATCTAGTTTTATATCAATTTTTATTCTGAACATTCATTAGCTTAATTTTCAGTTTGAACTCAGAGTATTGAGACAAGTTTTCCTTAGCTTTGCAGAATTGAAGTTTTCCATTTTTGAGAAATTGGAAGTGGGTCTTTGAGATTCTTCAATTTGGACCTTTGTAAAGACGAAATTAATCTTACCCAGTTGATGGAAACACAATTTGGTAACAATTTTTATCTTTTTATGATGTCTAGCTAAAACCCCAATTCTTAGGTTGTGATTATGTGATTATGGGTTGATTTAGCTTATGGGTATTTCATGAGATGGAGACCTTTTACGCAAGTTGAGTCCGAGATTCTAGTAGCAACCTCCATACCTATAGAGTATGTTAATTATGATAGCTTGAAGTTGTGATATGGTATCCCTTCAGGAATAGCTTGACTTGGTAAGACAAGACTATGCATGTTAGCTTGAGTAGTAGATCTCATGGATAGCCTTGGATTGAGAAATCCTATTCTTCCTAAGGTTAGCTTAAACTTGCACAATAGAATGCTTGCATGATAGCATTACTTGGTAATCCCAAACCAATTCATTGGTAGCTTGAATTGAGAAATAGTACCCTTCCTTGAGTAGCTTGGATTTGCATGAGAGTGTGCTTTTCCTTGACAACCTTGACTAGGTAAATCGTAACCATTCATGCGTAATGTATGTATTGGACTAGTAAAGAAGTATTTTTCCATGAGTAGTAGATGTAGCTAAAGAGGGACAAGTCCCTACTCAAAGTAGCATGATGATGATGAATCAAGGTTACTTCAAGGAAGTATTGTAAGTATGCTTTTATATGAGATTTGTTATATGATGTATGTTTATCTTGGATTGTTGCTATAATTGCCTTCCTTGATATGTTTGACCAAAGGTGAATGTTCCCTTGTCTATGAGAAATAAGCTAAGGATGAGGTCAAAAGATGATGAATATGAATGATGGCCTAAAGTGGTTTACTTAGAATGGGTGAGATTTATGGGGTCTCATCTATGCATTGCACAAGCATGCTTTGAGGTTACTTATGAAGTGTTTCTCTTATAGTATGATGATCTAGATGTATTGGTTATGTCTATGACTATGCTTTTATCTCTTATACTTGTAGTTTATGTCATATGTTGGCTAATGCTTATGTTATGCTCTTGATGATGTTATGTTAGCTATCATAATTAGTACATTTTGTACTAACGCATACTCTTGCCTACATTCTGTTCATATGTAGGGTCCGGCGATATTGTTTTCCATCCCCGTGGCTAGGATCATAGTAGAGCAAGTATTAAAGCTTTAGTGAGTCCTCATAGTATCCGAGGAGATAGTCACCATGTTCTTATGTTGTCTTTCATTTTATCTTTAGAATTTTTGTATGGGCTGCGTCCCAAAGACATTTATGGTTTTAGATGGTTTGAGACAGGTGTTATAGACTACCGCTCGTTTTTATAAAGGACTTTGATTGTATGGAAAATGTTTTAAATTTCCACATCGTTTCTATTGCTTTATGTTATGATATGCTAAGGGACTTGTATGAGGCCTCTCGGGGTCATGTGCACCTTGTTACATCTTGGAGGTACCCCTGGTCATGACA
The DNA here is from genome assembly GCF_019186545.1 of Solanum stenotomum. Lineage (NCBI taxonomy): Eukaryota > Viridiplantae > Streptophyta > Magnoliopsida > Solanales > Solanaceae > Solanum > Solanum stenotomum. The sequence continues at coordinate 48,466,747 of NC_064285.1, read as the reverse complement.
GGTTGTTGGAGTCCAATGTCTGCGAATAGTGGAGGTACCTAGAAACGACCAGAACAAGCCTACGAGAGTGCAAGATCAACAAGCACCCGATGTGCATGATAATTTCAGTTTTGATCATAGTGTTGTGGGATGAACGGGTGCCATAGTTGTTCTCCCACTACCACCTTGACATGCATTCATGGTTACTAGCAGTCTGATGCAAATGCTTAGATCTAGAGGGCTATTTAATGGTTTGCCATATGAAGATCCATATTTTCATCTAAGTAAGTCAGTAGCATATGGAAGAGCATTGTGGGGAGGCCAGACTTAGACATGGATGCGATTGGGTTGCGTGTGTTCCCACTATCATTGGCAGGAGATGCTACCATGTGGCTATCTGAGCTTCCATATAACTAAATTACGACATGGACGGAGCTTCATAGAGTGTTCTTGGAGAAATACTTCCCTTTGTCAAAGAAGTTGAAACTCAAAGATAAAATTAACAACTTTGTGGCTCTACATGGGGAGTTTGTCAATAATTCTTGGGACATATTTACAGGGTTCATGAGAAGTGTACCGAACCACCGCATTGATTATGAGTCACTCAAGGAGTACTACTACAGAGGACTGGATGACATTGGGAAAGTTGTGTTGGATACTATTCCTCGAGGTTCTTAATTTATAGGGCTAACACATTTCAAGAGATTGCTGAGAAACTTGAAAAGATCTCAAGAATAATAAGGCATGGAGCACAAGAACTTTGGATACATCAAATAGCACTTTTTCAATACAAGCCATACAGAATCAGTTCCATGATGATACTCGTGAGTAGATGGCAAAGTTGAGGATAGAGGTTGGCTTCGATTTGAAACATGTGAGTAGAAATGCTGAGAAGTTCAATGTAGTAAACTATAAGACTAGAGCACCATCAATTGATGAGTATGTCTATGAGGAAGATACGAACTTTGTTAATGATCAGACGGGGGATTTTCGAACTAACACCAAAGCATCCAATCAGGATAATTGATGCCAAGGTCAATTTTACAATAATTAAAATCGTGAAGGGAACTATAATTGAGATGGGAACCATAATGGTGATAACAACTACAACATGAATGGGTAAAACAACAGAAATGATAAGAGTGGCCCTTATATTCCACTAAGGAATCGAGAAGAAGGACTACGCTTGAATCGCATTGAGGATAGGATGGCAAAGATGATAAATAATTTTTACTTAACTGATGACAACGTGGAAGAGATGTATACTGATTTATCAAGCATTGGGTAAAAGGTAGAGTCAAATGCAGTATCTATTAGATAGATTGAGCAGCAATTGAGCCAACTCTCGTCAAGTACAAATCAGCGACAGCAAGGAACATGTCCAGGAATACTATTCAAAATCCTAAGAATGATGGGCAGTGCATGACACTTACTACTAGGGGTGGAAAATAAACTATTGGCCCTCTTATGCCGACTTGGGTGGAAAGTATGGAAGATCCAGAAGAGGATGAAGTTGAAGTATTGGAACAACCTAAGGATCAAATCGAGAAGGAAGCGAAAGTTACTCAAAAGCTCATTCCAATTCCGAGACATCCACCTCCCTTCCCACAATGGTTGGTCAAGAAGACTGAATAAGGAAAGTATTGCAAGTTCATATCCATGTTAAAGTAGTTATCGATAAATGTTTCTTTGATTAAAGAGCTAGAACAAATGCCAGTTATGCTAAGTTCATGAAAAATTTTGGTACCAAAAAGTGGGTTGTCAATTTTGAAGGTGATGATAAATTGCACCATTATAGTGTCATTGCTACTACATCTCTAGTGCAAAAGAAGGAGGATCCTGGAGCTTTTACGATCCCATGTACCATTGGTATGTTACACCTTGCTAAGGCCCTATATGACTTTGGTGCTATCATAAATCTAATGTCGCTGTCAGTGTTTAATAAGTTGGGCTTGTGATCCCCCAAAACGACTACAATATGGCTACTTATGGTTGATCGGACTGCAAGGAAACAAATTAGTGTACTATAAGATGTTCTTGTTAAAGTTGAGACATTCATATTTCCGATTGATTTTGTGATATTAGACTATGAGGTTGACTTTAAGGTGCCCATCATCTTAGGTAGATCATTCCTTTCTACTGGGCATGCTTTTGTTGATATGGAAAGAGAACAGATAAATTTTCAGTTGAATAATGAAGAGGTGACATTTAATATCTACAAATTAATAAAGCATCAAAGTGATGTTAACTTAGTATTCGTTGTGAATTATATTGTTGAGGAGAAACTAGAAGTGTCCATTGAGGGGAAATTGGGTGTTGAAGCACTAGCCGTTGTGATCATGAATTTTGATGGAGAGGGCATTCATGAGTATGATGAGTTACTACACTTGATGGGGTTGATTTTCCTCGTCACCCACCAAAGAAGTTGGATTCAGATCTGAATAATCGAGAAACTCCGCATGCAAAACCATCTATTGATGAGCCTTCAAAATTAGAGCTAAATGCTCTCCCATCTCATTTGCAATATGTTTTTTGGAAAAAAATAGCCCTTTGCCGTTCATTATTGCTTCTAATTTAAACGAAGGGCAAGTAAAGGTGCTGATGTTGGTGTTAAAGCGGTTCAACAAGGCGATAAGATAGACTATTATTGACATTATTGGTATTCCATCGGGTATATATTCTCTTAAAATTAAATTCATGCATGATAGTAAATTAAGTATTGAGCACAAAAAAGATTGAATTCTCCAATGCAAGAAGTTTTGAAGAATGAGATTATCAAATGTTTAGATGTTGGGGTAGTTTATCTGATCGCTGGTAATAATTGGGTGTGTCTGGTTCAATGTGTGCCAAAGAAGAGAGGAATCACTGTGGTTCCCAACTCAAAGAATGAACTTGTCCCTATGAGGCCTATGCTTGGTTAGAGGGTCTGCATGGATAACCGCAAGTTGAATGCATGGAGTGAAAAAGATCACTTCGAAATGTCGTTCATGGACTAAAAGTTAGATCATCTTATTGGAAAAGGGTTGGTACTGGTTTCTAGATGGGTTTTTAGGCTACAATCATATCTCTATTGCTCTAGAAGACTAAGAGAAGACTACTTTCACTTGTCCTTTTGGTACGTTTGCTTTCAAAAGGTCGCTATTCGGGTTGTGTAATGCACCAACAACTTTTAAATGTTGTCTGATGTCTATATTCTCTGATATGGTGGAAGATACTATTGAGGCATTCATGGATGATTTTTCTGTGGTTGGTGACTCGTTTGAGGATTTCTTGACACACTTGGGTGATATTCTGAATTGCCATGAAGAATACAATCTTGTTCTAAACTGAGAGAAGTGTCACTTCATGGTGAAAAAGGGCCTATTCTTGGGCCATCAGATTTCGTAAAAATGCATCGAGGTTTATAGAAAAAAGGTTGAGGTTATTTAAAAGTTCTCACAACCCATCTCCGTTAAAGGTGCTAAAAGTTTTCTAGGTCATGCTGGGTTCTAAGAGATTTATCAAAGATTTCTCCAAAATTGCACACCCATTGTGAAAATTTCTCAAAAAGGAGAAAAAATTTGAATTTGATGATGCGTGTCTGAAAGCATTTGACGGGCTGCAAGAGAAGTTGACTTCTGCACCGATCATTATTTCACCGGATTGGGGACAACCATTTGAAGTTATGTCTGATGCAAGTGGGGTGGCACTTGGCATAGTATTGGGGCAAAGGAGAACGAAGATTCTTCATCCCATATATTATTCGAGCAAAGCCCTGAGTTTTGCTCAAAAGAACTATACAGTCATTGAATAAGAATTTCTTAATGTAATCTTCGCGTTTGAAAAGTTTAGATCCTATTTGCTGGGCACTAAAGTCATTGTGCACACTAGTCATTCAATATTGAGGTATCTTATGGAAAATAAGGATGCAAAACCAAGACTGATTCGATATGTGCTATTGTTGCAAGAATTCGATTTTAAGGTAAAAGATAGAAAAGGAAAAAGAAAACCAAGTGACTGATCACTTGTCCAGATTTGAGGAAGAGGCCATGTTAAAGTTAGCTGATGGAGTTGAAATTGATGATACATTTCAGGACAAACAGGTTTTGGCTGCTTCTTTTGATCTTATCCCTTGGTTTATAGATTTTGCTAATTATTTGGTGAGTGACGTGGTGCATTCGAATCTGTCATTCCACCGGAGAAGAAATTTATGTCTGATGTGAAAAAGCTTTTTTAGAAAGAGCTTTATTTGTTTCGTGTCTGTGCTAATGGTATTATTTGTCGCTATGTGTCTGAGGTAGAGATGATGAGTATATTGGAAGCTTACAATTCGTCTCATGTTGGTGACCATCATAGTGGTATCGGGATTGCTCATAAGATCTTGTAGTGTGGGTATTATTGGCCTACTATCCACCAAGATGCTCATGATTTCACCAAGTCTTGTGATCGTTGTCAAAGAGAATAAGGTATTTCAAGGAAGCAAAAACTTCCACTGACGTCTATTCTAGTGATTGAACTGTTTGATGTTTGGGGCCTTGACTTTATGAGTCCATTTGTGAGTTCGAACGGAATGAAGTACATACTTGTGGCAGATGACTATGTATCTAAATGGGTGGAAGCTGTCATGCTTTCAAACAACGAAGGGAAGAGTGTCACCGCATTCCTGAAAAAGAATATCTTCTCTAGATTTGGAACACCAAGGGTGATTATCAGCGATAAAGGTTCTCACTTTTGTAATAAGTTATTCAAGGATTTGCTCGAGTAATAGTGTGTTTGATACAGCGTAGCAACTCCTTATCATCTGCAGTCTAGTGTGCAAGTTGAATTGTCAAATAGAGAAAGTAAGAAAATCCTTCCAAAGACTGTGAATGTAAACATAACTGATTGGTCGAGAAAACGTGATAATGCTCTATAGGACAATCTCACTACATGAAAGACTCACATAGGCATGTCTCCCTACCAACTTGTTTTTGAGAAGTATTGCCACTTGCCTTTAGAGTTAGAGTATAAAGCGATGTGGGCACTCAAGAAGTTGAATATAGAATGAGATGCTGCATCAAGTAAAAGTTTGAATGAGATGAATGGACTTGATGAGTTTCGCTTACAAGCATATGAAAGTTCAGACTTGTATAAGAAAAGACACAGAAGTACCATGATCAAAAGATTGAAAAGCGTGACTTTTCTCTCGGTGATTTAGTACTTCTATTCAATTCAGGGCTACGTTTGTTTCCTGGCAAGCTCAAATCAAAATGGATGGGACCATTCATACGTGTACACGTGTTCTCACAAGGAATGGTTGAACTTGAGAATGAGAATGGAACAATATTCAAGGTAAATGGTCAAAGGATCAAAATCTACTTGGCCCAACTGGAGAAGGTTAAAGAGGCGATCGAAGAATGGGATCTTGATGAAGCCTAAGAAGTCAAGGGATCTGCGTCGTGTTGCGGCGTTAAATGAAGCACTACTTGGGAGGCAACCTAAGGTGTAATCTAGCGAGTTTAATAAGTCTTCTAGTGATTTTTTGTTTAAAAGTTTTCTAGTGATTTTTATGAGTTTTGTAGTGATTGTAAGAATAGGTTAGTTTAGGGCCCGTGTCCAAAAAAAGTCAAGAAAATGTAAAAGCAAGTTCTAATGTTTGCTACATGTGCAGGAAAGAAAGAAAAATTTGAACAAAATTCAAAGTACAGAAGGTCCTACGGTTTGGACCTACAGGTCGTAGGGCAACCCACAGACCGTAGGTCTGATCCGTAGAATCTCGATGCCAGGTAAGACATTAAGTACTAAGTTATACGGTTCCCATCTATGAGTTGTAGTTCAGTCAACGAGCCGTAGATGGCATCCATAGAATTTAAAGTCCACATACAGCTGCAACTTTAAGTCTACGGGCGCACAGTACAAACTATACTAACTTTGACGGTTCGTAGTTTGCACTCATAAATCCCATGTATGTTTCCTAAATTTTTCTACATGTTGAATCAATATACCGAACGTAAGACTACCTACGGACCATAGACGGGCTTTCGTCAAACCTGTCTGCATAATACAAAAGACCAGACCTGCGACCCTTTTCAAATAAAACCCCCATTTTCAAATTCAACCTCCTATTCCCAACCATTACAAACCTCAAATCAGTTACACACCTCCATCTTCCCACCCTTTCACATTCAAATTACACCCCTTAACCCCACTATTCACTATATAAATCCCTTCATCCCATTTTCTCCCATTTTCCTTCTTTCTTTCTTATATCTTTCCCAAATCTTCTTTATGTGAAATTAAAGGTCGCGGGTCAAGGATCTAGCAAGTTGTTTGTAAAGTTCTAGACGTTTACACTTACGTAAGTTTTTATTTCCCCTCAAAGGTACTGAATTTGCCTTCAATAAATTAAATTTTAGTTTAAATTGAAGTTGCTACTTGACCTAGGGTATATGTTGCTTGTTTTGTATGCCTAAATTAATTGAACTATACCCTTGGGCTGAAAGTATATGTGAGTGTTGTTGATTAGGCGTAACTATATGACTAAATTATTTCAAATTGTGTTCTTGACTTAGGGTTTATGATGTTGCTTTTGTTGTTGTGACTAAATGATAAGTGTAAGCTCTAAGGATGACGAAATTACATGATAATAGGTTGAAATGCATGATCTAGGCTAGGTTAGGATGGTTTGATGTTGAAAATCTATAATGCGTAAAAGTTGGTCCTAAAACTGCCAATGTTGGGGTCGACGAATTCAATCTACGAGATGTAAAAATTTCTATGGACCGTAGATCAAGTCTTGTCATCCTGAGTCACCAAATAGTAGCCTAAGTTAAGAATGACAGTTTGGCTTATGGTCGATATAAACTTTGATGGACTGTACTAGTGAACCGTCATTCCTACTTCATAAACTAAAAATTTGATTTCTTTTTTTACGATTGGGTCATACGGTCTGTAAAAGCATCTAGTGTCTGTAAGAACAAATAGTGGGTCCATAAAAACACTGTAATTCTGCAAAAAAAAGTATGTTTTCTTTTGGTTTCGTAGTTTTATTTTCATTCTTTTCTTGCTTTGCTCTGTATATTTGGGTGCTAAAAAGTCTTCCACAAGTACAATACCGCCAAAGAAACCAAACATGTACCAAAGAAAAGGGAAGTCTAAGTCCACTACCCCTTCAACCCAGTTTCACCTAAGAGATGAGTCCACTAAGGACGATTTAAGTGGGTCTAAGTTCAACCTGGGCACTATTAATGATTCACCAAAGGCATCCCGGACTACTTGCCATTAAGAGAGACAAGTTGAAATAGTTTAAGTACCAGAGGCGCCAGACTCGAATAGTGATAGTGCTTCCTATTATGAGGAGGGAGTACAGGGTTCGGGAGAGAGTAGTGAGGAGTAACAACCTGGGGAAACCTCCAGTCCAGAGTCAGGCTCTGGCTCAAATTCAGTTGCAGCATCAGCTTCTGAAGCATCTAAGTCCGGAGAGGCACATGATCCTCCTTCCACCGAGCTAGTTGAGCTGATACTAGTTGTTGGTGAGCCTAATAGATGGTGCATTTGGGGTTTCAAATCTACATAGATGCTATGCGAAAAAAATCTGCAACTAAAGTATGCCCGACCCATTACTGAGGAGTGATGGATTCTCACAAGAAACCTACATACCGTACCAACCATATATGAGTTGTTATCGAGGCACATGTGTGAGTGGATGACAAATACACCAGGTAAACATAGTCTATTCATGCTTAGGGAGTTTTATGCTTCCTACATAGCTACAGTCAAGAATACCTTGCCTTTGAGGGCCAATAAGTTAGCTCAGCTTCCCCTCTTAACTACCTTAGTGTGCTGGGTATTCCCATATATATATTAGAGGCCACAGTCCACCATTTTATGTACGACCCATCTAATGACCAGCTGATTAATACAAGTGAGCTTGACTATAAGATGGAGCTAGTCAAAAATAGAATGGATATGAGAGACATAAAGTAACGAGATGCCTTGCTTCAATGGGAAGTCAGTTACATTGCTGAGAAGGGTTTGGTGCCAAACGGGTGAGGGACTTGACACTTTCCATTAAGAAGGAAACACTAAATTTTGATGCTAAGTTTTGGTGGTCAATTGTCCGGACCAAATTGTCCCCCACGATGGCGGACAATCAGTTGACATGGGATCGAACAGTCATGATTGCTTGCTTGATGGTAGGGCATTATATTGATTTATCTAGGATATTGATAGCTGAGATACATGAGAGGGAGTTTCGAAAGACTACCACATTATCATTTCCTTGCTTGATATTTCATCTATGTAGAGAGGCTACTGTTCCGATTCTAGATATTGATTAGATGGTGGAGGTGACTAAGACCATTGATGTCGATTGATGAGTCCAAGATTTCAACTCATTTGGGCTTTGTTTTGATAATGCATGTGTCATCAAATGCTTATTTTATGCTCTAAACTAATGTTTAAGTGTTGATTTACAACTATGAAGGCTAAAGAGCAAGGCAAGGACATGACCGGGCAAAAAGGAACTAAAGAGCTGAAGCAGTGAAGAATAAAAAGTCCTGGCAATCGCCAAGACTACTTGGTGCACCGCCGAGTGGCTCTTCTAGCTCACCCAAAGTTCCAGCATGTCAGCCATGTGGAAAAACCAAGTTGGCGACAGAAGTGGGCAGTCGGGTGATCGTCGATCGGTTCTGCGATACCAACTAGGATCGCCCAAAGTTACAAAACTGGAGATGTTGAAGGCCAATGAAACTTGGCGATAGAAGAGGACAATCGGCGAATCGCCGACCCACTCGGCGTGGCGCAACTTAATCCGCAGAGTGGACTTTCAGGTTATTTTTTCAAGAAACTATAAATTGGATTTAAAATGGAATTTTGAAGGAGGCCCTAAGAGTTCTTACCTAGATATTACAGTTCCCATTCTAGAATAGAGTTTTCTCTGAGTTTTTGAGTGCTAATTGTAGAATCGTGAGGATTTTGAAAGTGGGTATTTGAATTTAATCTTTGGAAAGCATTGTGAAGGCTTTGAAACTTTCACCCAACTGATGGCTAATATATTTGGTAACCGTTTCTTTGTTTTTATGATGTGTAGCTAAAACCCCAATTCTTGGGGTGTGATCATGTGTTTATTTGTCTAATTATATTATGGGTATTGTTGTTTGATGATGAAATTGTTGTTTTAATGTGGGTTTAATCTTTAACTGAGTTTTAATCTCTGGATTGTAGTTGCAAATGCAATTCTAATTTTGAGTTCTTAGCTTGCTTGAGAAAGGGGTTTTGGAACCAAAGCTTTTGATTAATGATTTGTGGGCATTGGGTCAATATGGGATCAACTCGAGAGAGTGATCCCTAAACCCAATCCTACCCATCTAGCTTTAGAGAGTGGATGTATTAAGGTTGTGTGTTGGTTATCTTACCAAGCTTGTTGATGTTCGAAAGAAATCACCTGAATCGTAATAGTTGTTCGAGAGAAAGCTATTACACTTAAAGTCTAGCCTACCCACAGTGTTTCAACAATTCATTGTTGGATTTCAATTACCCATATAGCACAACTAGCTTATAAACGATCGCATCCCGAGAATTCCCCTATCTATTGTTATTTTCCCTATTTTGTTTGCGATGTAATTGATAGTAAACAATCTAAGCCTCCATTTGAAATTCGTTGTCACCCATTTAGACTTATTCATATGTTTTCGATAATTTTTATTCCTATAATCGTTTAGACCACGTTTGTACCTCATAATTGAATTTTACACACGTACCACTCCCTGTGGGTTCAACCCCAACTCTTCGTTGGGTTTTATACTGACTAACAATCGTTTTCACCTAGAATTGGATGAGGTGTGCTTGAAACGTTAATCACTAATTTAGGATGAGGAAAACCCCACAATAACATGTCGAGGTATTCAGTTTGACATGCCGCCTATGGGAGATTCACTTGCACATGAGCAGCCCAAACAGGGCACCATTCCAGCCCCCACTACTGAGTTGGATGTGACTGCCCTACCTTCTTCTTCCTCCAACCCGATTGCAAGCACACAACGGGTTACTATTACTATACATTTCACTATGTTTCCACTAAATAGACTCCAAAAGTTGGAGACTCAGATGGCGACTTTACTGCAACACATTCGACCATGGATGAGAAATGTTGTAGAGGATTTAGAGGCAAGGACACAAAAGGTGGTTGAGGATAACATTCAGGTACTACATCACAAAATTAGACTCAGCCTACGCTGACTATAGATCTCTCCACCTTCCCACTAAGTTAGCCTCACTCGAAACTAACATTGATGCATTGGCTGCTTCCGGCTCATCTCCACCAGAACCTCCCCTACTGATGATACAGACAATGTGATAATTGTTTTATTCGATGATGAGGCCCCTTTTAATGACCCTACTCGTGCGCCAGGAAAGCGCACACGAACCTCTAAGCATGCTACTAATACAGAGGAAGAGGAGTGAAGAGGAAGGAAAAATGAGTGACAGTAGTTTGAGGCTGCACAACGTTAGTCTGGAGTTGATGATGAGATGCAACAACAGAGATTGAGGGAGTTGGCTGCTGGAGCATCAAGTTCGAGGGGCACTATTGATGGTGCTCCTCTGATTTTTTTGGAGGGCATCACTGATGGCGCCACACATGTTGATACACTGGGTTCGGGGCTACCGAATGCTCCAACTTATTGATAAGTTCTTTGACGCTTGTGCACCACAGGCTTGTCTCACCCTATGTTTTACTTTACTTGTGCATTCAGGGCGTTGCACTATTTTTCATGTAGGAATTGGGTGAATGGATGTGAGTGTTGGGGTGAAGTCTTAATAACCCAGCTCACAATCCTTTCTTTGGGTTTTCTTACTTGTATTCGTTTCGCACAAGAAAGTGTTTAATTTATGTTAAATCAGCATGTTTAGGTTAGTAAATTTTAGAAGTCAACTAGAAATAAAAACTTGGTGGAAATAGTGCATGAAATTGATACCCTTCTAAATTTTTGAATGATGTGTTATATCTGTGTGATGTATAAGTCAATTGTGTAGGATCTTTGTATGACATGATAGGAATCGATTAGACAACATGACTTAAGTTGTAGAATGAACTAGATACACTGATGATTTGATAATGGAGCAATGTCCCATGTGTGTGTAAGGATGTTTGTGTATTCATATTGTATGTTCCAATCTAGACCTTGCCCCATTAGTCTTGCTAAGATGATTCAATTGTGAATTAGGAAAGGATCATAGGCCATTACCGAAAATAAGTCCACTTTAGCCTAAAAACAACTAACCAAATAAAAGAATTGTTCCCTTTGATCCAAATTTGTGAGCCTGAATTAGACCATTCTCTCAAATCACCTAATTCACCTTCCCCTAGAATCATTAACCTTTATGTTGGCCCTGGTCCCTTTTTGAACATCGTGCACCTCAACTCAGTCTAAAAGCCTATTGAGGGTGGCTATTTCAGAAAAAAAATATTCACCTTTGTTTTGGCCCTTGTCCCTGTTTGGACATTGTGTACCTCAACTCAGGTAAGTTGAGGGTGGCCACTAGAGAGGGAAGCAAGCAAAGGAAAGATGTATGAAAAAGAGTTGGGTGGTGAGGAAAGATAAAATAAAGGATTTAGATGGTTTGACAACTTAAAGAAAATAAAAGAATAAAAATACTGAAGAAAAGAGTTGAATCGAAAAAGAAATATGAAGCAAAGCCACACTAGAGCTTCAATGAACAAAGGAAGAGAAAAGAAAGAAAAAGGTGATACCCGAATTGATTGTAAATGAGAAAACTAGCCAATGTAATATCAAGGAGGGCAGAAAAGTCACTTTGAATCCATATATATCATACCTAACAATAAGCCTACGTTATAAGCTAAGAACATCCTATAGTGATCCTGATTCAACATTTTAAGAGTCAAAGTGTAGAAAATAAGGGCAAGCCTATGATATTGTGCATGCGGTGTATTGAATTCAATTTTTGAGTGTGAGTGTGTACTTAGCCCCTAAAAAAATTGAACTATAACTCAAACTTTGTGTGAACAAAGAGATTTCTTTGCAGTAAGGGCACAAGCTACATTATCAAAAAATTGGTATCTTGGTGATTGTTGTCTATGCATGTGAATGTGTCTATTGGTATGTCTATGTCATAAATTGATCCACATGTGTTGGCTTATTGATTTAACTGAATGATTGCTCCGTACTGAAAATAAATAAGGAGGATTGATTATTGAGAAAATTCCATGTGATTGCTTGAGTTTTTGGGTTACTTTTGCATGTGTCGTTTAGAGTTTGTTGAGTCGCTTGAGGACAAGCAACAATTTTAAGTTGAGTGTGTTGATGTACATAAAATTTATGGTACTTTTATGCGTTAAACTTTGAGTTTTGCGTGTCTTAAGAATTCGTTAGTAGATGTGATGGTATTTTACTTGGATCTTGCAAGAAATAGGTTTTTTAGAGTAGTTGGCACTAAAATGGTGCATCAACAGTGATTTTTGAAGATTGACGACTTGACCTACGAGTCATAGGCACCGAGCATTATGATTTCTTCCTGTATGGTGATCAAACATGGTTTCTAGGTATATCTCTATCCTAGATACAAATTAACCCTAGTTATTAGAGAAAATCATGCTTCTTGTGCCCTACATTCTATCCACTTATTCCTCTTCCGAGTTCAATTTGGACAATGTGTTTATTTTAATGGTGATCAGTCACGAAATATGAAAAACAAGAACATAAGAAAGATTCATATGATAATTGATATTAACCCAATTAAAACTTAATAGATTACACTCATCCTGTAGCCACAGCCCTAGAACTAGGGTATTTAGCTACTCATAATCAAAGATTCGATCAAACAATGTTTAAGTATCATAGAAAGATCGAAAGTAAAAGAGTTTAGGAAAGAACCCCAAAAAATGATGAAAACGTTCTCCCAAGTCGTCCTTCTTCAAAACCTAAAAAAATAATGGGTGATAAAGTCTTAAAGTGTAAAGTGCTTAAGGAAGTGTAAGTCACTATTATATAGTTTTCCTACTCGTTTCCTAGCCTACATTACAACCCGTTAAAGTCCTATTTGATTCTATTCAAGTATGCTTAATTAGTGGAGATGTACATAATGGGCAAGCCTATGGTTCTTTGTGCATGCATGTGAATGCTATTTCTAAGTATGAGTTGTCCTTTGATGATAAATTCTTAATTTATATTCAATCTTTAAATTGAGTGTGTGAACTATTTCTTTTTGTGAGGGCATTTGTTTCATGATAGATAGATGGTTTTATTAGCTTTCTTTAATGAGAGTAGGTGAGCAAGCTTAAAATTTGATGAGTTCAAAGTCCTTCCTTGAGGTTAGGAGGTTAGAGGTTTATTGTTTATTTGGATGTCTTGCATAATAATTGAGAAGTGTACTTGATGTTTTGAAATTGGTATATGGCCTAAGTGTTTGTAGCAATGATTTATTTGAGATGAGCTTTAATGTTTGCTCGAGGATGAACAAAAGTTTAAGTGTGGGGTGTTGATGAGAGGCCAAAATACATATTTTTAATCATTATTTGTCTCAAATTTATTATTTATATTTGTCTTTTTTGAGAAAAAAATTAATGAATTGTACTTAATAATGTATTTTATTTGTAGGATTAAATTGATGAAAAAATAAAGAAGTTTGGAGCTAAAAAGAATTAAAGATGAAAGATTGAAGAAGAAAATCAAGCAAACAGCTTAATAAATTAAATTAATACATATGAAACTGTAGCACAGAGAAGTTGAATTGAAATTGGCACATCTACACGTGTCACAAAATGAACGCATCAACCCATTATGTGAGGCGGCGGACGAAGCACAGTTTCACGAGGAATTCAATTCCGTCAAGATTTTGGGTTCCAATTTGATTTGGGCTCAATTATTTTATTCAGGATTTTCTATATCTATAAATAATTCATAACAATAATTATTAAAGGGAGGAGGATATGATGTAGAAATTAACATTTTGATTTAGAGTTTTATCTTTGTTTTTTCTTTTATTTATTTTACATTTTCTATTTGAATGATTCATTGTAATTACTCTATGTCTATGTGGAGTTAAACTTCTCGTTCTTGGATTATATATTCTTACAAAATGATTGTTTAGTAATTTTGATTCTGCATAATTGTTTATCATATTGATTGCTTTTATATTCTTGCGATTACTATTTTCATGCTTGATCACCATAGAGATAAATATATTATCTACTCTTGAACTCGGGAGAGGAATAGAGGAATAGAACGTGGAATATAAGGAGCATGATCTTTTCTTGCATGTCACTTGAATTGATTTGTGTCTAGGATAGGGATATACCTAGGTGTCTTGCTTGGCTCATATACGAGAAGACAACTTAATGCTCCATAGTTGGTCCAGTTTATCCCCGCTCAACGTATAGTTAGGCTGTCAATTGTGGTAGACGGTTAGAGGTCGGGACTCGAGAGATCATAACTATATTATCAACCCTGTGAATCAGCAACTAGATAATCAAATAAGTTGATGAAATTGATGCTAAACATGAATGTTAGTTAAATCATATCCTACATCGATTCATTCATTGATTGTGTAAACATCTATCTTTTCTTAGTTAATTGTTTTTTAGTTATTTTATCTTTATTTTTAGTTTAGTTAACATATTCATCTTCTGAAATCCTCTCCTTAATAAATAATTAGAATTAGTATAATTTAGTAAATAGTTAATTGACAAGTCCTTTGGGTTCGATAATCCGGTTCTTTTAAGAGCCATTATATTACTTGCGCGTTCAAAAGAAGGCAATAAATTTATTTTAATGGTGATCAAGCATCAAAATAGTAATCACAAGAATATAAGAACAACTAATATGATAAACAAATCATGTCGAATTAAAATCACTAAACAATCATATTGTAAGTAAATATAATCCAAGAACGAAAAGTTTAACCCCACATAAATATAGAGCAGTTACAACGAATTATTCATATAAAAGATGTAAAATAAGTAAAAGAGAACAAAAGATGAAACCCTAAATCAAAAGTTAATTTTATATTGTATCCTCCTCCCTCTAATAATTATTCTTATGAACTATTTATAAATATAGAAAACCCTGAATAAAATAATTGAATCCGAAACTAAACGGAATTAGATTCCGATTGAAACATTGCTTCGTCCGCAGCCTGCAATTAGAAGTGCCGTCACATGATGCCACGTGGCAGCTGGTATGTTTCCATTCTTTACTTTCTCGCCAATTCTGCATATATATAAATATAAATATTAACAAAATATTTACTTTAATCTATTAAGCTTCTTGCTTGATTTCCTTCTTCAATTTTTTATTTTTAATTTGTTTGAACTCCAAACTTCTTCATTTTCCACCAATTTAATCCTACACATAAAATATACTATTAAGCACAATCCATAAAATTCAAGCTAAAAAAGAACATATATAAATAATAAATGTGAGGTAAATAATAATAAAAAAAATATGTATTTTGACCTCACATCAACTCTTCTACGAGCCGTAGGTAGGAGCCGTTGTTTGAAGTGGTAATTTCTGGAGCTAAGTATAAAATGATGGAAGCTAATGATGAGCTGTAGTTGCTTCTACAATCCATACAATGAAGTTATAGAAATGTTAGAGATGTTAAGTTTCGCTGAGTGAATGACAAGTTGACAAGATAGGTCGTACAAAGATCTACGAGACGTAGATCATGCCCGTAGAAATTGCTCTCAAGTTGAAAGACTAAATGTTGACCGATGGAGGGGACCTACGAACCGTAGGAACTCCTACGAGTCGTAGGTACCAAGCGTAGAAACAACTGCCCAAGCCGAATTTGCCTAGATTTTCTTTTACTATTGCATTTAGGATTTGATGTCTACAAATATTAGTTGTAATTTTCATTTTTAGGTTGTTAGATGATTTGAGACTTTTCTTTTAGGCTTTGAGAATTATTTTGCAAACATTTTTAACATTTAATTCTTGAAGTGTTTGGTTTATAAGCCCACTTACTCAAAATCTCGGCCTCTTTTGCCAACCCCGTTTTCTTCATTGAGTCCCTTATTGCCCACTCCCTCATCTTCAACGACTGGAAGGTTCCCTCTTAAACGATTTACTCCAGCTGAAATTTCACAACGCCGAGAGAAAGGTTTTGCTTCTACTGTGTTGAGAAGTATTCAGCCGGTCACAAGTGTAAGTCCTCGCAGTTAATGCTTATTATTGATAAGCCCTCTCATCCAGATAACCCCGAGCCATTCATCTCCGATGATGTTTTGGCGTAAGAGTTACAATATTTGGAAATTCAAGAGCATTCTACTATTTCTTATCAGGCCTTGGCTGGTGGGACTTCTCCAACCACTCTCCGCTTTAGAGGCCATGTCAATGGAGCTCCTGTACAAGTGTTGTTGGATGGGGGCAGTACGCACAATTTTATTCAACCACGGATGGCAAAATTCTTAAACCTAACGGTAGAGCCAACCCTTTATTTTTCGGTGGCGGTTGGAAGTGGGCAACGTTTACATTGCCAAGGCGTGGCCCGAGATGTTAAATTGACCATTCAAGGTTGTCAGTTATGCCTTGACCTATATATTCTTTCATTCCATGGGTCTGATGTAGTTTTGGGTGTGGCTTGGCTGGCCACACTTGGACCAGTTCTCACTGATTTAGGTACTCGACAATTTGAATTTTCTCTTCATGGTACTCGCTATAGTTGGTCTGGTGAACCACCGATTGCTATCCAACCAATCCAATTACACTGTCTACGGCGACTGGCTTCTGTAGATGCAATATCTTCTTATTTCCGTTAGGAACTAGTGCAAGATGGTCTTGTTGAACATCCTCCGGATCTAAGTAGAATCTTAGGCAACTACAAAGATGTGTTTTGTAAGCCCCGAGGCCTTCCCTCTTCTAGGCCACATGATCATGCCATCCATTTACATCCTCACGCTGGTCCAGTCAATGTCAAACCATATAGGTATCCTTACTTTCAGAAAGAAGTGATGGAGCAACTTTGTGCAGAAATGCTTAGTGATGGGATCATTCGGCCAACCACCAGCCCTTTTTCTTCGCCCGTATTATTGGTCAAAAAGAAGGATGGAACATGGCGTTTCTGCGTCAATTATAGGGCTCTCAATGCCATTACAGTTCGGGATTGCTTTCCTATCCCGACCATTGACGAGTTGTTCGATGAGTTGTTCGGGGCCTAGTATTTTTCTAAGTTGGATTTATTATCAGGTTATCACCAGATTCAGATACGCCCGGAAGACATTGCCAAAACTGCATTTCGTACACACGAAGGACACTATCAATTCCTCGTAATGCCAGTTGGCCTGTCCAATGCTGCCTCGACGTTTTAGGCCACTATGAACTCCGTATTCAAGCCCTTTCTTCGCCAATTCATATTGGTCTTCTTTGACGACATACTTATTTACTTACAGTAGGTCTTGGGAATTGCACTTGGAGCACATTTCTAAGGTTTTACAATTGCTCCGTGATCACTTGGTTGCTAAAGAGGCTAAGTGCTTGTTCAGGCAACAACAAATTGATTACTTAGGACATGTGTTAACCCCAGGGGGTTTGGCAGTGGATTCAGTCAAGATACAAATAATTCAACAGTGGCCTTCACCCCGGAGTGTTAAAGATGTTCGAAGTTTTTTGGGGCTCTCAGGCTATTATCGCAGGTTTATCCGTCAATATGCTTCATTCGCAGGACCTTTAACGGATCTATTGCGGAAGGAACCATTTTGCTGGACAGATCGTTGTCAAGAGGCCTTTGATGCCTTGAAGAAGGCCTTAAACACTGCCCCGGTGCTCTCTCTACCAAATTTTACACTGGAATTTCATCTGAAACTGATGCATCGAGTACTGGGATAGAAGCAGTGTTGTCCCAACAGGGTCACCCCATTGCATACTTCAGCCAAAAACTCTGTCCCAGGATGCAACGAGCTTCAACCTACCATCGCGAGATGTTTGCAATTACACAAGCTGTTAGTAAGTGGCGTCAATATTTCTTGGGGTGTCGGTTTGTTATTT
The DNA here is from genome assembly GCF_019186545.1 of Solanum stenotomum. Taxonomy (NCBI): domain Eukaryota; kingdom Viridiplantae; phylum Streptophyta; class Magnoliopsida; order Solanales; family Solanaceae; genus Solanum; species Solanum stenotomum. The sequence goes on along the minus strand of NC_064285.1, from coordinate 48,448,805 downwards.
TTACTGATCAGCAAGCCTTGAAACACCTCACAGAACAGGTTATTCAAACTCCGGAGCAGCAAAAGTGGTTGACTAAACTAGTCGGGTTTGATTTCTCTATCATCTATTAATCTGGACGATCCAACCTTGCTACTGATGCACTCTCTCGAGTTTCCATGGCCTCTTTCAATGCTATTTCAGGGCCGACCTATGAATTCATTGAAGTACTGCAAAATGCCAACCAAAATCACCATGAGCTGCTCTGGTTGCGACAACATATTGATTCTAACAGTAACCACTTGGAAAAAATTATCTTTAAGGAAGGGCTCCTATTCTTTCGAGAACACCTTGTTCTTCCTTCGGATTCACCCATGATATTACAGTTATTAAATGAGTTTATTCCTCACTGGTGGGAGGCCGCGCTTGTATCTCACGGACATTTCACCGGTTGTCTTCGAATTTTTATTGGAAGGGTATGCGTAAGGATGTGGCTACCTCTGTGTCTTCTTGTCAAATCTGTCAAATGAAAGATCTACTCAAACAACCTGCCGGTCTCCTACAACCACTTCCCATTCCCGACTTGGTATTTGAAGAAGTCACCATGGATTTTATTACTTGCTTACCTACTTCTAAGGGTAAGGCCACGATTCTGACAGTTGTGGATCGCCTATCTAAATATGGGCATTTTATTGCCCTCCCATCTACCTTCACAGCTCAAAGTGTTGCGGCAGTCTTTGTTTCTGAAATTATTCGCGTCCATGGTCCTCCCAAGACAATTGTTATCTATCGATATCCCCGCTTTATGACGTCCTTCTGGAAAGAGATTCACAGATTACAGGGAACAACATTGTCTATGAGCACAGCTTACCATCCTCAAACGGCTGGACAGTCGAAGGCTCTAAACAAGTGTGTTGAACAATATCTCAGGTGTTTTGTTGTGGATAGCCCACATGAATGGTCGCCATTGTTGCCTTGGGCAGAATACTGGTACAACACGGCACTTCAGGCGGCGGCTGGAATGACTCCATTTCAAGCATTGTATGGGCGGGAACCTCCTACTATTCCCCGTTAAATTCTGGGCAGTAGCACGAATGAATTGGTGGAAAAATATTTGTTGCAAAGGGATGAAGTAATGGACTTATTGAAGAATAATTTGACGAGAGCTCAAAAACGAATGAAGGACGTGGCTGATAGAAAGCGCCAACATGGGGAATTTGGTGTAGGAGAGTGGGTTTATGTGAAGTTAAAACCATATAGACAGCACTCCTTACGTCTCCAACGACATCACAAGTTGGGGAGGCGCTATTTCGGTCTGTTGAAGGTCCAAAAAAAGAAAGGAACAGTTGCTTATACGCTGGACTTGCCTAATGAAGCTAGGATACACCCTGTTTTTCACGTCTCAATGCTTTGTCGCTGTGTAGGCATACCAGAAAATCAGGTCACTCCTCTTCATTTGCAAGATGCTCCTATTACACATATGCCGGACCTTGTGGACAAGGTCCTTATTGGAGACAGGGTAATGTGATGAGTCCGGATATAATTGGGCTTGATAATCAAGTTGGGCGTGATGATCAAATTGGGCAAGCTAAGGCATTTGTAAAGGATCCAGTCAGAAGGAGCAAAAGGGCCACAAAACCAACTCAGAAGTTATCAGACTATAGCTGGAAGCCTGGGTAACTAGAGTGCGTTAGGTTAACTACATACAAGGATAGGAATATTAAATAGCGTAGAGGTATTTTGTACGTAGGCTGAATATTGTTAGAATTCTCTCTCTCCCCACTATCTGTTCTGCTCCTCCCTCTCTTCTCAGACTATGCTCTCTGTCTTCTTTCTCTCTATGCTTCTGTTCTGTAATCCTTTGGCTTGATTTCTGTTTCTTTTCATTGTAATAGCAGTTTCTAATTCAATAAAAAATCCCTGTTCATTTGAGTGTTGGATTTGTTTGTAGAAAGTTCATTACACAATTCTTATTGTAAATTTTTTTTGTACGATTTACAAGTTCATAGAAAAGAAAAAATGTGAGACCTTTGGTATTAAATCAGTACTTGTCCTCTTTAATAACTCAGCTCATTTTGACCACCAAATCTCAGACCAACCTGTCCATTTGTCACCTCTATATAATAAATATAATATACCTTTGGACGTCCCCCTACATGTAGGGTTGCGAATTAACAATATTCTACTGTATCCCATTTTTGAATTATATACTGCCTTGTGAAACTCAGCCAACATTTTCCGAACTTAATCTTTGACAGATTAAAACCAATATTTACAGACAAAAATTAGTCAGGTATCAAAAGTGAAGTCATCATTAACGAGGATATTGAGACTTGAGAACTTGGATATAAAAAAACTAAAACTTCAGAACATCACCATCTGTTGTAATCAATCTGATAAGTACTTCAAATGGTTTACAGACACAAACTTTTCCATACAAAGTGCTTGAGAGCATCTTAGAAGAAGGAAAACACTTTACCAGTATGAAACAGCAGGTTGAGTGTGAGATATCACAAGTCCAAAACAGAACAATGACAGGACATGATGTCAATTCCATACTCATCCATGTTGAAACAAACCAAGGAGTTAATTGGTTGTTAATTCCATACTCATCCAATATTTACAATTCTATGACAGGACATGACGTAGGGTCTATCGTTTTCACTATTTCGGTTTCAAACATGATTTTAAAGTACAAAAGAACAACCATAGCCAAGCCTTAGAGATGTACATTGCTAAATTATCTGTAAACTTTGACAGAGAGAAATATTAACCACAACATATGAGTTCCCGAGTCATTTTCTGAACGATATCTATAATTCGAAAGGACGTATAACAAATCCACATGAACTACAAAGAAAACTGAAAATCAAACATATTGTCCTTGTGCCTTGATATTTCCAACTTAATCATGTTTGATAAAAGACTAGCTGATGTGAAATCTTAAATTTTGAGTCAAAGTATCTAGGGTCTAACCTGAAAATATAAATTATAGAATAAAATATAACATGTATCTCACTTTTCAAGGTTCCTTGTAACCCGCTCCCCACTTTTGCTTTCCACGGGATGCAAACTCTTCTTACTCCTATCAAGTTTTTAGGCTTTTACTACCAAGGTTTGCTTCTCGAATTCTTCATATACAGCAAATGATCAACGAAAAATGTAAGTGTTTCTCTTGTTCATTGCAGGTTAAGTCTTCTAGGATGACAACTCCTCAACTTACAAAACCATCCAGCATTTAAATAGTCGTAGCACTGAAGAGTGATTTTCAAGTGCTTCAGTTGTCTTGATTCAATTATCAGTTGAGGAATTTGATTCCATGTGTACTCAAGTGATACCAAATTTGGAGCATCAATCTCCCATAAGCCTCCACAATACCGAATCTCCAAGCTGACCTTTAGGGAAATAACTTTATCTTTTGAAGATTCACCAGCTCAAACGTTATCATGCCCCAGTAATACTCAAAGATGAAAGATTCAATCAATGGAAAACTATTAAATAGAGTCTGTAGCATGTTTTCGTCTAATGATATAAACGATAGAGAGAGTTTTCTCAAAGAACTATAATTCACAACAACACTGGATAACGAAACAGGTAAAACAGTACAACACTTCATAACCCATTCTCTTAAAGAATTTACTGTGCACCAAGGGCTATGATGTTAAGTAGAGTTCAAGATCTTTTACACCTTTCATAAGTGCAATGTCAAACCACTTATCAATTAGAGGGAAAGCTAAAACTTCACGACAATTATCAAAAGAACGAATGATGGTTGTTCTCTGATAATTCAAACTTTTCTATATGAATTTTTCTGTCCCTATATCTCTTCATGATATCATCCACTACTTTTCAAATCACCTTTGAAATATTCAACTCGGAATTTCAAGTTGGAAAGAGTCGACAGGCTTGCAGCCATGTTTCGGAGAAAATGCTCATCCGTGTTGCTTTTTTAAAACTAAGGTATTTTAAGAATGAGGCATTCATGAAATATATCAACGGTAGGTGTGCTAGTATTCTCCTTGTTATTATTACTATGCAACCATACCTTAAAACCCGTTTTTTCTACTCCGATTTGCAAAACTCGTAAATCAGCTCTTTGTCTCGCTTCTGCAATTTCCACTTGAATTCCAACATTCTTTCGTTGTGATCTTGAGTAAATTTAGTCCTAAATTGTTTTCTCCCATTTGTTCTCCTCATCACTTAACCATCGTAGGTTTGGAGGTTATGATTCTTGCAATTATAGGTTATGCCTACTGAAAAAGGACCTATATAAACTAGGAATACTAATTTTAAAAAAATGCATATACGTAAATATCTAGAATATCACATTTCTATAATTGGAAATAATTTAACTTTATAATTCCTTTTTATCCTTGATTAAATAATTTATAGTTATACAAATGATAGAGTATTTTAGACCACAAATTATAGAAGTCTCCTTTCCTTTTTTAAACTTTGTGTATGATTTTGTTTTTCTCTCTTTCTATGAAATTCTAATAGATATTACCATAAACCAAAAAAATATGCAGTTCAAAATTTAAAAAGTTTTTGACACCAAATAGGAAAAAATGCTTAATGCATCAACTGTAGGAAGGTAGACACAATTTTAATCTCCCTCATAGTTTTTGATACATGTGGGATTGAGAGGGTGTTTGGATTGACTTAAACGTACTTTTAAGTCAGTTTTTGATTTCTGGAAATGTTTAGTAAATATAACAAATAACTTAAAATAAGTTTAAAATGACAATAAGTTAGGAAGTGTTTGACAAGGTAAAAAATGACTTAAAATAAATTTTAAATGACTTCAAATTACCTAAAAACCAAAAGTAGGTCTCCCCCTACTTTTTATTTTTTGACTTGAAAGTCATTATAGTTTGACTTTTTTTTTTTTACTTAAAAACTACTTTTTTCAAGTCGATGCAAACAGGCTCCGAGTCCATTGGCGTAAAGGAGATAATACATTGTAAACTAAAAGAGCAGCTCTCGGCATTGCTTGGTAAGAGGTGGGGGGTAGGAATAGATCATAAATCCAATCTCCATATATCTGAGAGATCTTCTTGCAAAATTTCCATTTTCTGATTGTTTTTCCTCTTCTCTTCCTGTAACGAAGCATAACCATTCTGTTTGCAGAGGATAATTCAACAAGCATAACCATTCTGTTTGCAGAGGATAATTCAACAAGCATAACAGAGAAGGGTCTTGGAGTAATGGGGACAAAAAATCGTCAACATTTTCATCTCTAGTCGGCTAGTAGGCACTTGCAACTCTGCCGGAAGAAATAGGCAATATCAGAAAATGAAAAGATAGGAAGCATTCTGCTTGTTCGTTTACTTATATTGGCTATTTATTTTGGCAGATGTAACAAGAGCTTACTGGCCGACTTGAGATGGAAATGTTGATGAATTTTTTCCCCTTACTCCAAGGCCTTCTCAGCTTCTTGACTTACCTTCTACAAAGACAATGGTAAATGTTTCGATACAAGAAGAGAAAGAGGAAAATAAGATCCTAAAAGTTTTTTTTCGAAAGGCATTATACATAAACGGACACTCAAACTTGGACTGAGTTGTCAAGTAAGCACTATATCTTGTAAAGTACACATCTAGACACCTCAACTTGATCTAGCAACTAAACACTCAAAATCATGTCCAATGTATCACGTGGACATCAGATGTTGACATGACACATAAAGTTTAAAGGTGTATAGATGATCATTTTGTAAGTTGGATCGTTCAATTGATATAGTGAAGATGAGTTGAGATGTAGATGTGCACTCTCACAATTGGAGTGCTTACTTGTCGCCTTAGGCCAATTTTGAGTGCCTTTTTATGTGTTATGTTCTTTTCAAAATAAGTTGATTTTAGAAGTTTGATCAAACTGACTAAAAATATAGCCTTTTCCAAGATAACGTTAGATTTGGTTTAACATTTGCTTAAATATTGATCAACCTTACATCAGACTGTCGTCAAACATTTGTAATAACTTATAATAATTTTAGATTGTAGTTTAATTTTTCTCTCATCCAAATTTTATGTTTCTCAAAAGGATCTTTTAAAATCTAAACAATGCATCAGATGCATGAGAAATTAAAAGATGAAAGATGATCATTTGCTATAAAGCTCAAGGGTGAGCATTGGTCGGTTCAGTTCGGTTAATGTATTATCAGTTTTCAATTTTTAAATACGTTAAGCCAATAATCAAACCAATAAGATATTTTTTTTTATCGGTTTTCAATTTATCAATTTTGTTTCTTAATGGTATGGTTTTTGATTTCACCAATAAGAAAATGCTTATAATAAATCAAATATATGAATTATCCAACAAACTGACGTGACAAGACAATAATGTAATAAATGCTCATAAAAATGAAACAGTAATACCTAACATGAAAAGAACTATACAAGTGTAACACAAAGAGAAATTAAGAGGAACATGGTTCTTACTTAAGGTTTTGACGTTTTGTATAATGTGCAGTTGAACTCAAAGTCACTGTGAAGTGTGAATTGAAGGTTAAAGGGCGATGGTAGTAACCAATATGTTATTGAGATTAATATTTATGTAGGGTAAAGTATTAAATTACTACAGTCTTAATGGGTTATCGGTGTACCTAATTACCCAATACTCCCTCCGTCCCTATTTACTTGTCCATATTTCCTTTTTTAGTTGTCCCTATTTAGTTGTCCATTTTGACAAATCAAAAAAGAACAACAAATTTTTTCCTATTATACCCTTATTTACACTTCTTGAAAATTGTAAAAGTGTATGTTGTTTCCCTCCAATTTATTTCACTTGAATTCAAATAAGTGGTTGTAATTTTGAAGTGAAAAGTTGTCATAAGGATAAAATTGTAACTTCACTGTGCTAATCATTGTTGCCTTAATCTGTGTGCCATTTCTAAAGTGGACAACTAAAAAGGGACGGAGGGAGTATTAAAGAGCCAAAAACGAACCAATAAATTGATAATTTTAAATATAAAACCGTTAAAAATCCGTTAATCCAATAACCCACTAGTAACAAATCAACAGCATTTTTTGGTTCAGTTTATTAGCCGACTCGATTTTTGCACACCCCTAATAAAGCTACTCCAAAAAGAGACATTGGAAATTTTTTTAGGACTTAATCTGAAATAAATTAATTCAAGTAGTCATTTTTGGAAGTGATTTCACTCAAATTCTTTCATAGTAATTTGAAATGGAAAGAAGGAAGAATTCATCAATGAACGTTCACTATATTCTCATATTTGTGAAAAATTCAAAAGATTGTGCTGATTGAAAAAAGATCCTTAATTTTACATTTGTTGAATTTGAATCATAAATACTAGTTTAGAAGACTTACTGGATTTTCCACAACAGAAACAGATCTTCAACAACTACAACTTGGTCCTCACAAAGCGGGTGAACTCCATTTGTCATAACCAAAGTATCATTTAGGGATGCAGAGCATTTTATCTATTGTAAACCCTAGTCATCATCTAATGTGGAAAAACTTTGTTTTCTTGCATCCATAATTGTGTATTCATATAGTAAGGGTTAGGGTTAAGGAGGAGGACAAACTAATGGGCTTACATGCTTATTAACAACCCTAATGGGTGGACCCGACCCAATAGATATTTCCAACAATAACTATTTGACGTAAGTAGAAAATGAAGAAGAATTTGTTTTTGAGATTGGTGTTATAAAGTTAGATCATGTTCATATAAGTTTAGAAGAAGAACTGATTAACGACTTTTGCAGCAAAATGAGACTTAAAAATTGGTTGTTAAGATATGGATGCAAACTATAAAGAATAATTCTCTCATTACACACATTTGTTAGTATTATATATGTTGGAAAACTATATGCACAACGGAAGCATACCATAATCATACTAACATGAATAATAGACAACAAATAGTTTATGCTAGAACATATATAATCATTCTAGATCACATAAAGTTTTTGAAATTTAATTCAAGGATTACCTCTTAAAGCGTGAGCAGATACCTTCAATCAAATCCACAAGATAGAACCTTCAAACGAATCCACAAGCTAGTCCACAAATTGGACAACAGTTCTGCAATCTTCTACAGTGATCCCAAGTTCACTTTCGAACTCTCTCAATACTTGGGTGGGCAAGTATTTTATATATAAGTTATCTCTTTCAAAGGTTAGAAGAATCCCTATTTATAGAGATTTCTTCCTAGTCCAAGGAGAAGGAATACCACGTCTTTCCTATGTACATCTCCCTTTCCTTAGAATAGAAAAAGTCATGTCATTCTCCCTTTCCTTAGAATAGAAAAACTGATATACTTCTCCCTTACCTTAGAATAGAGAAATACACATACTTCTCCTTTTTCCCTTTAGAATAGACTTTGAGTTCTAGTTAAATATGGGCACGGTAGGGACCACAAAATTAATTACTAAGGCTTTCTTTTATGAAAATAATTTCAAATAATTAATTTGATTTATTCTTACCATAATAAATTACAAATCATTCCACTAGAAATTTGTAATTGCACTCCTCTATTTATATTTCAAAATTCTCCGTTAAACACATATGTAATTTTCCATGTTAAGATTACAGATACTAATCAATAAATTACTGACTAACTTAATTCAACGATCAATTTCCTTTAGAGCACTGCTTAACTTATTTCATTTGCCGGATTCATAAATCCACTTGCAAGGTTTTGACACGATGAAAACTTTTAAGCTTTTCAAAAAGGCATATCATCAATCTCTATATCGAGACATGGATTCCGTCAACTAACTTATTATTTCACCAATATCATCATCCAATCTTCCAGGAATATTGACCCATCTTAGAATCTCACATTTTAATAAATCAAAACAAAAATTAACATCTACAAATCATAATAGTTATATCAAGATTAAGATTATAAGTACATTTAATAGTTTAGAGAATATGCTTTAGTCAGTCAGTCTAAATCAACTATCTCTACTCGGTCCCGTTCAATACATACAAAATGCACTAGCACAAGAAGTTGGAACTATACCATTCCCATAATCAAGATAAACTACATATAATCTTGTGCTACAATCGTACCGATGGCATGTCCAATTCCCATCTTAGATTGTGAACAAAAAAACTTTATACTTATAAGAACCGATGATTTAATTTCTATGTATAAGCTTAAACTTTATACACTAAATCATCTACTATATAAGTAAACAAATACCATAAACGAATATATGATCTATTAAAATGAATAAAAAATTATTCTATAATAAATACTTTATCTAAACATGTGGTTAATAGTATATATCCCAACAATCTCGCACTTAGACTTTTAACCATCACGATTGTTATAATGTACTATATCTAAATGCATGATTAATAGTATATACCCTAACAATCTCCCACTAAGATATTTAATCTTGAAAATTGTTAGACTACTATTTCTAAGCACATGATTAATAGTATATACCCTAACAATCTCCCACTTAGACTGTTAACAATGCATTTACAACTTTCACAAATATTCCTTTTATATTTCTTATCAAAAGGATCTTACCAAGTTGTTTTTCTATGCAACTTCGTCTATTAATGTTGAGTTGTAACTTATCGTTTTAGTATTAGATCTTCAGAGGCCCTATCATGAAACCTTTCAAAAGTTTACTTCTTTACATGAGTTCTATCATGAAAGTCCTCTTAAACATACAAAACCAATCAATCTTCGTTATGCTAAGTATTACTACAATAGTCACACTTTCATGTTCTTGAGTCTTAATATTTTCCTTAAAACCTTTCGGTAATGAAATATTAACAACTGTTTCATGTAGTGTTCTTTAATTTGCCCAACATCACTTTCACTACTTGAGGTAGTAGTATTGTTATGTCTAGTAACGTTTCTCCCACTATGTAAATGCAATGAAACGTCAATTCTGACATACCGGTTAGATGTTTTTGAGTGTCTGAATTTACAACTGACTCATTTGTTATTTCTTTGTTCAGTTCCTGCAAAACAAGTTTTCTTCTAGGAGCATGGATTACTAAATAATCCTTTTCTAGAAATCTGACAATTGTCTTAACAATTGCCTTATTTTCTTTAGGACAATAAAATAAACCTTCTTTCATTCTTTTTGGGTATCCAATTAATACACACATTTCATTCCTGATTGGATAGGAATTGAATTCAAATGTGATATGTAGTTCTTATAACATATCTCAAAAGAAACAAAACAACAATGAATAAGCCAATTATTAATCTTATCATCTTCATAAAAGTCTATTTATTTTCTCTTTTACACCAATATATTGTTGAGTGTCTGGTGTAGACAATTGAAATGCAATTATTCTATCAGATAAGTGACTCATCAGCTCTGCAGAGAGGTATATGTCACTACAATCAAATTGCAGTGACTTTATAGATTTTTCATGATGTTATTTTCATTTGTCTTAAAATTTTGAGTTTATAAAGACATTCAGACTTACAGAACATCAAAAATATAAATTCATATCATGAGAAACCTTCTGAAAATCTCATAATACTCAAATTCACCTCTTGCCTGAATGATCATTTACCGCACAAATCAGAATAGATTAATTCTAACTTATCACTACCTTTATTTCCTTTTTAAGAGGAAAGGTCTCTTAGTCATTTTTTTTATAAGCATGACTCACATGTTGGTAGTGACTTCACTTTCAATGAACCATTATGTCCATTCTTTAATCAACTTCAAAGTTCTATCCAGAATAAATGACGCAAACGCTAGTGTACAAATAAGTTTCATTCAATTTAAAAGATATTTTCTCTTTTGAGATAGATAAGTATTCAATTCATGAGAAAAAAAATCATGCATGAATATACAATAAGAGATAACATATTTATCCAACTCAAAAGAGTTACAAGAAAATTATATTTAGTGTCCATCTCTTATTTAGATAGAGACCAAAAATAATTTCATTCTAACATGAATATATATAATGCAATTTTTTTGAATTAATATCTTATCTCTATCGAAGTAAATACTTGAGTAGTATTAAGTAAGTCTGTAAAGTCTATTGGGAATTTGAGATATAATACATTAAATATATCATAATATGTCGAATAATCCTAATTAACAAAATTCAAGGCTCATTTATACATATATATCCACACATCTTGAATTGCCAATCGATCGAATTGTAGAACTACTCATGCAATGCACATGTACAATGACCGATATTCACTTCATAAACTTATACAGATCTAACTCAGATATAGAGTATACTATTAGTTTGAGTCAAGTGAAAATCACCCTAGTTACATTAATTCAATCATATATCACTCAGTTTAGGAGAGTTAATACAGATTATCAAAACTAGCAATTAAATTCTTAGTGACTTGTATTAATTTCATCCGATATGGAGGAAGGTCTAAACCAGCACATGAAACTAACACTTCACTACTATTTAATCTTGGTAATCAAGGGAGGGATCCCTATAACCAAATATGTCCAAAAACTCATATAACGATCAAATATACTTCTTAGTAGGTCGTTCTTATGAATCTACCAAATTTCAGACCAATCAGAGTCCCTATTTTCGAATTCCAAAACTATGATCAATTTGGTTGAAAATGTTGTTTGGCCAAAATGAAATTAATTTTTTTTTTGGAGTTCGAAAATTGTTATCACCTATCAGCATTTGTGAAATAGATACACGAATCAAGAACAAAGAACAAAATTCTAAAACTATTTACATCATCTTAATACTATTTTAAAAAAAATCAGCATGTTTATGTATACATTGAACATTAAATTTCAAAACACATCTCATGGATATCCATGCATCTTGAACGATAAATTTTGATGAAAAATAAGTACTCATGCAACCTACATATGTGATGTCATAAATTCACTCCCACAAATTTAGAACAAAAGCTAGCTTAGATGGATAGTACTATATGTTGATTTATGTCAAGTGAATATCATTATCCCTAGATCATTGATCTAATCAAATATTACTCAGATAGGAAGAGTCAATAAAAATCATCAAAACTAGAATTAAATTTGTATGACTTGTATTAATTTCATCCGATATGGAGAAGGTCTAAGCCAACACATGAACTTAATACTTCACTAAAATTTAGTTATGAAGACCATAGAGAACAATCTCTATCACCACTGTACCATAGTTGAGTAATTTTCATTTAAATTAATTTTCAAGATACAAGAAAAAGTTTATCCAAAAACATCATATCAACACCTCAAATTACAAATCATTGTATAACAATGAGTATTCTTAATTTGATTGTTTGTGATGAACCTACTGAGTTTCTGATCAATCAGAGTTCAAAAATAATATTTATCTCCAAAGCTATGATCAAATTCAGAATCAAACGATTTAAGAAAAATAATCAGATCCATATCCTTATCATATATCAATTCATGTTAACTCATCACGTATAATCATTTACCACATTTAACATAAATAAAACATATATAAAGTATTATATTCATACTAAATCACATTTTAATTCCAAAGAACGACTTAAAAACCATTTTAAGTGCCTCAAAACTATAACCACATAGCAATGAGTATTTCTTATTAGTACGTCATCAATGAACTTACCAAATTTCAGGTCAATTGGAGTCTATAAAAAATATTTTCAAAGCTGTGACCAAATTCAAATTCAAGTGGATTAAGTATCTTTAGGAATTAACACAATATGAATTTATCATATTCAGATCAAATTTTAATCCGACAAACTACCTAAAACCCATCTAAATAATTTTCAATGGAACCATCAAGTTTCAAGTCAATCAAAGATCAAGAAATCCATGACCACCTAAATTATGATCAAATTTGAAAAATAATCGTTTTAGACATAGTTAAAGATTAAAATGACATGATTCAGATTTTCATTCTCTTTTTTATAATTATCTCATGAGCATGAAACATATGTTGTGTCCTTCCTTTGGCTAAGACACTCAATACCATCTTATAATAAATTATTCTCTAAATTAATACACTTGAGAATCCAAGATAATATGTTTCTCTTTTGAGTGAAAACCTCGATATCTCTAGTTATCAATTAATTAAGCATTACTAGTATTTTAAGGTAAATCACCATTTACGTAAATAAATATTTACCACTAATATTCACTTAGAATAATTTATACATGATGAATTGAGAATCTTCTAATGACTCAAATAAATAGATCATTTTAGTGAATCCTATTTATTAATCACAATTTTCAATTCATGTAGTACAAAATATATTATCACATGTATAAAGTCTAAAGAATTTTCAACGATTTCAAATAAATAAACCACTTAAGTGATAACTATTTATTAACCAAAAAATTCTTAATTTATACAAATTGATACATACATACATACATACATACATACATATATATATATATATATATATATATATATATATCATTTTCGACATAGTTAGAGATTAAAATGACATGATTCAAATTTTCATTCTCTTTTTATAATTATCTCATGAGCATGAAACATACGTTGTGTCCTTCCTTTGGCTAAGACACTCAATACCATCTTATAATAAATTATTCTCTAAATTAATACACTTGAGAATCCAAGATAATATGTTTCTCTTTTGAGTGAAAACCTTGATATATCTAGTTATGAATTAATTAAGCATTACTAGTATTTTAAGGTAAATCACCATTTACGTAAATAAATATTTACCACTAATGTTCACTTAGAATAATTTATACATGATGAATTGAGAATCTTCTAATGACTCAAATAAATAGATCATTTTAGTGAATCCTATTTATTAATCACAATTTTCAATTCATGTACTACAAAATATATTATCACATGTATAAAGTCTAAAGAACTTTCAACGATTTCAAATAAATAAACCACTTAAGTGATAACTATTTATTAACCAAAAAATTCTTAATTTATACAAATTGATACATACATACATACATACATACATACATACATATATATATATATATATATATATATATATATATCGTTTTCGACATAGTTAGAGATTAAAATGACATGATTCAAATTTTCATTCTCTTTTTATAATTATCTCATGAGCATGAAACATACGTTGTGTCCTTCCTTTGGCTAAGACACTCAATACCATCTTATAATAAATTATTCTCTAAATTAATACACTTGAGAATCCTAGATAATATGTTTCTCTTTTGAGTGAAAACCTCGATATCTCTAGTTATGAATTAATTAAGCATTACTAGTATTTTAAGGTAAATCACCATTTACGTAAATAAATATTTACCACTAATATTCACTTAGAATAATTTATACATGATGAATTGAGAATCTTCTAATGACTCAAATAAATAGATTATTTTAGTGAATCCTATTTATTAATCACAATTTTCAATTCATGTAGTACAAAATATATTATCACATGTATAAAGTCTAAAGAATTTTCAACGATTTCAAATAAATAAACCACTAAGTGATAACTATTTATTAACCAAAAAATTCTTAATTTATACAAATTGATACATACATACATACATATATATGTAATGAATAATATGCTCAATAAATTATTGAACAAAAAGAAAAAAAATAATCCAATTGACCTGAAGAGTGACTGCCCCCGCCACTTAATAAGGTTTGGAGTCAACAATTAGTCAAGAACAAATTTTATAAAGTTAAAAAAATACTTCACATTCAGTTCAATGATAATTTGTTCATCAACAACCTCTATGATTCCCTTTCTTATCAAGCTTTGCAAATTTGATGTGTGTGTATATATATATATATATATATATGTAATGAATAATATGCTCAATTCATTATTGAACAAAAATAAAAAAAATAATGCAATTGAACTGAAGAGTGACTGCCCCCGCCACTTAATAAGGTTTGGAGTCAATAATTAGTCAAGAACAAATTTTATAAAATTAAAAAAATACTTCACAATCAGTTCAATGATAATTTTTTCATCAACGACCTCTATGATTCCCTTTCTTATCGAGAATTGGAAATTTGATTGATTAATAAGAAACAACCCAAAAAATTGCAACTAGCCGCCAAAAAAATAAAATATTACATGTGCAGAAGTTCAAAATTTAATTTATTAAATAAAAGAAGTCCATTGAACTTTAATTTTCTTTGATCTGATGAAATGTTTTCAATTTGGGTTCCATTAAATTAAAAATAAAGGACTTTGAATAATCATTAGGACAAGTGTTTACTATTGTTGTCCCTTCCCATGTGAAAGAGAAAAAATGTCGCCAATACGTTTTGCCCTCTTGATCATCTCACAATTTAAGAGTGTATGTACTTTAGCCAACGAATCAAAAACCTTCAAGTTTCATTTGATTCGTTCTTTTCGCGATAAAAATATATTTACCAACCACGAATCATACATACAATTGCACATACATATATTTTATGTT
The DNA here is from genome assembly GCF_019186545.1 of Solanum stenotomum. NCBI lineage: Eukaryota > Viridiplantae > Streptophyta > Magnoliopsida > Solanales > Solanaceae > Solanum > Solanum stenotomum. The sequence continues at coordinate 48,433,473 of NC_064285.1, read as the reverse complement.
ATCTATAAAGATGTAAGTATAACTCTTGATGCCAATTGTTGGAAAACTATATGCACTGCGGAAGCATACCATAATTGTAACACCCCAGAAAATTTTCGAACTAAGACTCGAACCGTTCTTCGTAGTGAGTGAGATTTTACCAAGGAATTAGAAATTTCTTAAGTGTTAAGGTCACTAGATGTATCACCTTGAGTTCCAAAAAGAATTAAATTGGAAATAGCAAAATCTGAAATTTTGCAAGTTAAGCTAAGTATGAGTTTTGGGTCGACTTCTAACGACCATAACTTATAGCTAATGATAATTTAGATGTGATACCAGATACCGTAGAAAAGATCTTTGAATTATCTTTCCAACGCTGCCAAGTTTACTAAGTTTCGAGGTCGGATGAGTGAGATATGACCTTTTGAAGTTAGGCTGTCCAGTTAAGGAAAGTTAGCCGGAAATAGTAAGGGGTATTTTAATCTTTTCCTTATCCAAACAGATTTAAGTTGTTTTTGGTAATATTTTTAAGGGTCTAATCCTATTAGGTTCAGTTTTATAATCCTAAAATTAGCCTAGGGTTTTAGTTGAGAGTTCAAGAAGAGAAAAGAAGAAGAGAAACGAGGAGAAAAAAGGAGAGCTTCAAGCGTTCGTCGAGATTCTTGCGTCTTGTTGCGGATTTTCGCCATAGGTTTAATCCCTAAGAGGTATGTAAGCTTCTATAGTGTTGGGTTTGTTCACCCACATGCCAATCATATTATTTTCAGCGAAATTTCATTCTTGAAGTTGAAAGATTAGAGTTCTTGATAGGTGTTCTTGAAGTTCTTTCTAAATCTTGTTGTGTTGGATTTTTGATGATTTCTTGAGATCAAAGTGAGTGTTTTAAAGGATGTATTGAGTAGATTAGAGTGAACTTATTTTAAGTAATCAATTCTAAGTGATTGGGGAAGAAACCGTTCGATTCTAGGTGAAATAGGGTGAGAAAACGAGCAAAGAATTTCGTCGAGTTTTCTAGGTTGGGGCCTGGCGCGATGCGCCAGCCAGAGTGCCCCAAACCCTCCTCTGAAGTTTAGGGGCTGGCGCCCCACGCCACTCAGAGCGCCAGGGTCGCCTGCCCTATCCAGTTTGTCTTTGGTTTCTCCGTTTGAGTTTGTTTAAAGTGCACCTTCATTCCTTTTAGATTCTAACTACTCTAAGCTACTTCTAAACACCTAAAATCATTCCTAACTTGATCATAACCTTGAATTCATAATTAAAATTCAAGGTAGAGTTGAGAGTTAAGTTTTGAGAAATTTTTTACAACATTCTAAGAAAGTCCCTTTGAGTCCTTTTGTGGAGTCTTCTACAACTTCTAGTAACTTGTTTCAAGATTCGAGTAAGTGAGCATGACAGTGAGGAGAATTTATTCATGAGTCTACTTGGTCATCATGAGATCTTTCATAGCATGAACCATAACTCTTGAATTCATAATTCACATTAAAGAGAGAGTTAAGAGTAGAGTTCAAGAAGGCCTTTGAGTTCGATTGTGAACCCTTTGAGATCAACCATTGATTTGAACTACATTTTGAGGAAGTAAGTAGGAGAATGAGAAGAGTCATATACGAGGTTTCCATATTGATATTTTGACCCTTGAGTCGAGTCATTCATGCCCATAACTTCCGCATGAAATCCATTAGTTTAGTATCTTTGAAAGGAGTAGTATCCCCTTGTCCTAAGTCTTAAGTACTGAGTTTCTAACCCATTTGAGATTACATTCCTAATCATGGGATTATTACATGTTACCCATGAAGTTTGAGTTGGGTTATTCATGTCCGTAATTCTGCATGAACTTTATAAGTCGAACAATCTTGAGATGAGAAGTATCTTTGAGTCCTTGAGTTGAGTAGTTCGTACTCATAATTCCGCATGAGCCCTCTGAGTTGATCATTCTTGAAATGAGTAGTATAATTGAATTTCTTGAGTTCCAAGTATTCAGTACTATCTTTGGTTATTGAAAACCTTGCATTGAGTCGTTCATGTCCATAATTCAGAATGAACCATATTTTAAGAAGTCTTTTACAATTATTTAAACTTTGTTTTAAGACTTAAGCTTTGAAGTTGAGTAAAAAGTAAGAGTAAAGTTCATTTTCTTTAAAATGATATATGGGAACTAAGTAATCCCAAAAGTAAATGTTTTCACATTTAAGATGAGAGGAAACTGAGATTTCCAAAAGAGTTTTGAGCAAGAAAGGGAACTTCGATTCCAAGATAGCTTTTAAGTTAAGTTTTGAGTAATTATCTCAAACCAAAGAAAAAAGTTGTTTTAAAAACATATGAGCTAAGTATATTTTTGGGAGTAGTATTGAGCACCGATATAGGGATGCGAGTTCATATTAACTCAAAAATCCATAAACCATGTAGCCATCATCGGTATTAATGGGTCGTACTTTTTACATGATCACATTAGTTAAGCTAGTGGATGCACTAAATTAAGTGTTTTATATAACGACAAAGCATATGACAGTGTAGGCAGCATGGGCAAGACGCCGTATCATCACTTAGGCTCATAGTAGTGGTTGTCGGTTAGAGAATCTCCCACATAGACTATATTACTTTATTGTATAAGTAAAGTTAAGTTTGTTATTGCATTTTCTTTAACGAACTAAGTTGTTTTTATTGTTTATAAAGCTTTCCATATATTGCATGTATATTAGTGCTTTATATTGAGTTGAGTACCTAGAGTCGAGTATCATATCTTTGAGTTGAGTATCTAATCTGTGAGTTGAGTATCTTATCCTTGAGTACTTCTGAGTTGAGTAAGTTGAGTAGTTTTGAGTATCCTTTAGTATTCCTTGAGTGGAGTAAGTTTGAAAGGAGGTAAGTATGTTTCCACATTTTATCAAGTTCAAGCTTAGGTTTATGTTTTAGAATTCCCTTTACATGCTCGTACATTCCACGTACTGAGCCATTTGGCTTGCATCTTCTATTGATGCAGACACAGGTATTTAGGATCATCAATAGGAACTTCGTTGATACATCTAAGAGTTCGAGTTAGCTATGGTGAGCCTCCTAATCATGCAATAGAGATATGTCATAGAGACTTATTCTAACTCGTACGTTTCTCAGAATCGTTCGACTACCCATCATACTAGAGGTGGTTGAAAAGAAGAGTCAGTTCTTTGTCGATGAATTGTTCTTAGCAAGAGTTTTGAGGAAGTAATGAGACTCCAAAGGGGCCTAAGAGAAGTCCAAGAGTAAGTTAAGTGTTCAGTTTTAGAGGAATGCACCCATATTCATTTGAATCGTGCGTTTGAGCTACAAGTGAGTTGTACTCTTTTCCTTAAGCCTTGTTTCAGCTGAGATACTTATGAGGAAGTATGTTTAGAGCTTGGGTAGTATTTTCACCCTGAAGGGTAACATGAGTTATGAGATCATGATCAATAGTAGTGAAAGAGCCCAGAGTTAGAGGAAAGTATGTAGAGGTTTAGTAATCTAAGTAAGGGAGATGGTGTTGTGACAAGCTATGTTACCGTAGTCATGTACTTAGTAAGCTAGTAATGAGGAGTTTTCCCTTATGGGTATACTAAGAAGTGATGAGTTGTGAAGATTACATCATAGGAGGTCGAGTGTGTTGTAGCTTGAAAGGAGTTGGTGATGAAGTGTCATTGTGTAGGAAATGACTACGTGTAAGTGGTGAATAGAAGAGAAAGAGTATTCATGAGTTTATAGATCTAAGCTAGGCTTATGATTTTTGAGCGAGAGCCCATAATATTCAAAGTGTAATAGAACTAATTAGGCACTGATATATAGTGAATGAGTGAATAGTACTTATGTTGCGAAATCAAAGGTGATAGTAATTGTAAGTATGAAGGCTAAGAGGTGACGATTGACTATTTGTCATAAGGTCCTAGTAGACGAGTGCTTCTGGATTTGTATCTAGTAGTTGTAAGTTAGTATAGTAAGCGAGCAATCATATTAATATTTGGGTTTAGTCATAAACATTAAGCTTGAATTTGAGATAAGTGTCATGATAAAAGGAATGGAAACATGATGGTGATGATGTTAGTCTTTAGATTTGATCTAGTAGACTTGATAGAGAGTAGGTGAGGAATTGAGATGTTGCTGCAATGAATGTGAGTAGTACAAGTGGGAGACCCTAACCTTTAGATAAGGGCAGTGAAGTGTGGCTAAGTCACAAGAGTAACGAGAGAAGTTAGAGGTGTACCAAGAGGGTATATAATCAGAAGAGGTTAAGAGAAACACCTTAGAAAGAGGTCTTAGTACTTGCTTAATGAGAGCTTGGTAGTCATGATATAAAATTCTCCCAAGTGTTAGATTAAAAGAAGCGGTAGACCATTTAGAGATGATGTAATATGTCCATAGCTTTCAAGTGTTAGCTTTAGACTTAAGGGGGAGATGATACGATGGGAAATCAAGTCAAGTGTTGAGAATAATATAGTAATGAGTTCCAAAGGTTATGTGAGATATCTTTTCATAGGTCCTTTTAGTAATGTAGTGATGTTAGAAAGAGAAGGTTAATGATCCTATCGTGATGATGATGGTGTTATAGTTCCATCTAAGGTTGTGAATAAGGAGGAAGATTAGAATGAGTTTTTACTATGAGAAATATATAAATGAGAGCCCTTATTTGGCTCTGAAGAAGTTTGTTAGTAGGAATCCATGGAGTTGCTAGAGTACTAAGCTCCAATGTAGTGGTAAAGAGTAATAGCCTTGGGATGAGATTCCCTATAGAGAGGTGTAGAACCCGAACCTAAAGAATTGGGTTAAGATTGAATATAATAAGAGTATACCATTATACTCAGACCTTAGTAAGAGTAACCTCATTCCATACCCAGTCCAGTGGTCATTCGAGGACGAATGATTCCAAAGGGGATATATTGTAACACCCTAGAAAAATTTTCAAACTAAGACTCGAACCGTTCTTCATATTAAGTAAGATTTTACCGAGGAATTAAAAATTTCTTAAGTGTTAAGGTCACTAGACGTATCACCTTGAGTTCCAAAAAGAATTAAATTGGAAATAGCAAAATATGAAATTTTGCAAGTTAAGCTAAGTATGAGTTTTGGGTTGACTTCAAACAATCATAACTCATATATCATGATGATTTAGGTGTGATACCAGATACCGTAGGAAATATCTTTGAACTATCTTCCCAACGCCGCCAAGTTTGATAAGTTTTGAGGTCAGATGAGTGAGATACGACCTTTTGAAGTTAGGCTGTCTAGTTAAGGAAATTTAGCCGAAAATAGTAAGGGGTATTTTAGCCTTTTCCTTATCAAAACAGATTTAAGTCATCGTTAGTAATATTTTTAAGGGACTAATCCTATTAGGTTCAATTTTATAATCCTAAAATTAGCATAGGGTTTTAGTTGAGAGTTCAAGAAGAGAAGAAGAAGAGAAAAGAGGAGAAAAAAGGATAGGATCAAGCGTTCGTTGAGATTCTTGCGTCTTGTTGCAGATTTTCGCCATGGGTTTAACCTCTAAGAGGTATGTAAGTTTCCATTGTATTGGGTTTGATCACCCATAAGACAATCATATTATTTTCAGTGAAATTTCATTCTTGAAGTTGAAAGATTAGAGTTCTTGATGAGTTCTTGATAGGTGTTCTTGAAGTTCTTTCTAAATCATGTTGTGTTGGGTTTTTGATGATTTCTTGAGATCAAAGTTAGTGCTTTAAGGGATGTATTGAGTAGATTAGAGTGTACTTATGTTAAGTAATCAATTCTAAGTGATTGGGGAAAAACCGTTCGATTCTAGGCGAAAGAGGGTGATAAAACGAGCAAAGAATTTCGTCGAGTTTTCTGGGTTGGGGCCTGGCGCGATGCGCCAGCCAGAGTGCCCCAAACCCTCCTCTGAAGTTTAGGGGCCGGCACCCCCCGCCACTCAGAGCGCCAGTGTTGCCTGCCCTATCCAGTTTGTCTTTGGTTTTTCCGTTTGAGTTCGTTTAAAGTGCACCTTCATTCCTTTTCGATTCTAACTACTATAAGCTAATTCTAAACACCTAAAATCATTCCTAAATTGATCATAAACTTCAATTCATAATTAAAATTCAAGGTAGAGTTGAGAGTTAAGTTTTGAGAATTTTTTTAAACATTCTAAGAAAGTCCCTTTGAGTCATTTTGTGGAGTCTTCTACAACTTCTAGTAACTTGTTTAAAGATTCGAGTAAGTGAGCTTGAGCATGAAGAGAATTTATTCATGAGTCTGCTTGGTCATCATGAGACCTTTCATAGCATGAACCATAACTCTTGAATTCATAATTCACATTCTAGAGAGAGTCAAGAGTAGAGTTCAAGAAAGCCTTTGAGTTCGATTGTGAACCCTTTGAGATCAACTATTGATTTGAACTAGGTTTTGAGGAAGTAAGTAAGAGAATGAGAAGAGTCGTATACGGGAGTTCCATATTGATATTTTGACCCTTGAGTCGAGTCATTCATGCCCATAACTTCCGCATGAACACCATCAGTTTAGTATCTTTGAAAGGAGTAGTATCCTCATGTCCTAAGTTTTAAGTAGTGAGTTTCTAACCCATTTGAGATTACATTCATAATCATGGGTCTATTATATGTTACCCATGAAGTTTGAGTTGGGTTATTCATGTCCATAATTCCGCATGAACTCTATAAGTCAAACAATCTTGAGATGAGAAGTATCTTTGATCCTTGAGTTGAGTAGTTCATGCTCATAATTCCGCATGAACCCTCTGAGTTGATCATTCTTGAAATAAGTAGTATCATTGAAGTTCTTGAGTTTCAAGTATTGAGTTCTATCTTTGGTTATTGAAAACCTTGCATTGAGTCGTTCATGTCCATAATTCGGCATGAACCATATTTTAAGAAGTCTTTTACAAATATTTAAACTTTGTTTTAAGACTTAAGCTTTGAAGTTGAGTAAAGAGTAAAAGTAAAGTTCATTTTCTTTAAAATAATATGTGGGAACTAAGTAATCCCAATAGTAAATGTTTTCACATTTAAGATGAGAGGAAACTGAGATTTCCAAAAGAGTTTTGAGCAAGAAAGGGAACCTCGATTCCAAGAGAGCTTTTAGTCTATGTTTTGAGTAATTATCTCAAACCAAAGAAAGAAGTTGTTTCAAAAACATATGAGCTAAGTATTTTTTTTTGGAGTAGTATTTGTAACACCCCTAAATACTACCCAAGAGTCGCATGTCGATTTACCATTGCTTAATTACTAGAATATGTTTTAGTCGTATTTTGGGACCTTGAAATGTTGTGATAATTGCTAACTTGCTTAACATAAATTGTGATCGTAATTTAAGATATTGTATAAGGGTATTTTCGTAATATTCTAATTAGAATTATGTATAACTTTAAAAGGAGATGAGGGATATATATATAGGTGTATATGTATGCATTTTGGGCAGCACACAACTATTTGGGCAGCCCTTTTTGGAGACAGTTGTACAAGTGATAAACATCACTTGTGTGACTATATATATTTTCACCTCCTTGAGTTAATTCATTTTTTTCCAAGTCTAAAAACCTTAGATCCTTCTTAATCAGTTGTTCTTCAAAATTACAAAAGAAAAACTTGGCCCTTTTGGCTGGAATTCAAGAACACACACTTCTTGTTGGTAAGTGACAAAATCTGTTTCTGAACTGGGTAGTGTTTGGTATTTTATGCATATCTCTCGCTCTAGAACTTAGTTTACAGTGAATAAATATGATTTGGAAAGCTAATTCGTAGACCTACAACGCTTATGTTTATGTAAAACTCTTATTTAGTTGTTATGGATTCGAAATATGGGAGGTAACATAGGACAAGTTCTGTCCAGATTTTGGAATTTCAAATCCTGTATGAACAACTGTTAGTGTTTTGACTATATCATGTTATACAAAATATATTTTGCGGTGATTCTTGTTTATTTGCAACCTTAAGAGAAGTAGCTACATATTTCATGAAGGCTTTAAAGTCTAGTTTTGCCGTTTTCCTTTTCAAATCTAAGTTGCGACATGAGGTACTAGGCTGGCCAGAATCACTGTTTTGGGAGCATAGTTGTGTTTGTACAGGATAATCTTACTTGTGATGATAATACTGTTTTACATCAATATTATTGTGCTGCTAGGGATTAAAAAAGTTATTTAATTATATTTTAAAGGTTGTATATACTCGTGAACCAGTTGAGGACCTTGATACATTGGTTGGTCTACGGTTTGAACTCTTGAAGTTGTGTTGGACTGTTTCTTTGCTAAAGCACTGAGGTTTGTGTATAAACTTGTATTTGTACTCTTTTAACTGCTGGTATATCTGAAGGTTGATCTTAGTACCTTGGTTACCTCTTGTCACTTTGCATTGTCGTGTTGGTATCCTTTAAGACGTTAAAGATGCTTGTGTAACTTGCCCACTTGTACGGATTGCTTGATCACTTGGCACTCTTGTTGGGACCTTGTCCTTCTTGTGGCTGTGACTTTGTCACTGTTGGCATGCCTCTTGATTCGGATCATTTGCCATCTTGACTCTGGATTTTTAGTCCGTCTTAAGAATGGAAGTTGTCCATTTTAAGTACGAACTAGAAAGCCATTTTTAATATGGTTCTTGGTTCTCTTGATTATTGGGCTTTGACCCTTCTTGATACAGGGCGTCGGCTCTTCTTGATACTTGATTGTGCTTGGTGTGAAGACATGATGTACATATTAGGCGAGCCTTGTTATTGAATCTTTTGAAAAATGGTACTATGAGCGTTCTTGACACTTGGACCTCTAAATATCGAACTTGATACTCTTGATATATTGTTTACTTGATTTATTTATTATGTTTGATTATTTTGCTCATGACTTGAGAAAGGTAGTTTTGTGAATCTGATGGCTCCGAACCTATAGTTTTTATACCACTATGCTATATGCTTAGCGATAGTTGTTTCTATCGTAGGGAATGATTGAGAGGAGGCATGAAGATGGCCATTGGTGATGGAAGATCACATTTGCATATAGGCATCTATATTTTGTATATACCTTGGGACTTGTACATGATCTATGTGGTGTATATTTACATGAAATTTTGAGGACTACTGTGATCATGTCACCATGGGTTGTAATATAAGTATGACTCTATGTTTTGTTCTTTTGGGGTGTGTAAGCCCAAGTCTTGTAATATGCTAAATTTTCCACTAATTTTGAATGATTGCGTGAAACATGAACCACATAGTTTGGGTACTCGAAAGTTGGTAATATTCTTTTTATATCATTTTTACTAGTGTGAGGACAATATATATATATATATATATATATATATATATATATATATATATGCAAAAATCTCGTGAGTTATAGGCTTATATTATTCTGTAAGGGTCGTTACAGTATTGAGCACCGATATGGGGATGCGAGTTCATATTAACTCAAGTCTCCATAAACCATGTAGCCATCGTGGGTATTAATGGGTCATACTTTTTAGATGATCACATAAGTTAAGCTAGTGGATCCACTAAGTTAAGCGTTCTATATAACGGCAAAGTATATGACAGTTCTAGCAGCGTGGGTAAGATGCTGTATCACCATTTAGGCTCATAGTGGTGGTTGTCGGTTAGAGAATCTCCCACATAAATTATATTACTTTATTATATAAGTAGAGTTAAGTTTGTTATGGCATTTTCTTTAATGAACTAAGTTGTTTTTACTGTTTATAAATATTTCCATATATTGCATGTATATTGTTGCTTTATATTGAGTTGAGTATCCAGAGTCGAGTATCATATCTTTGAGTTGACTATCTAATCTGTGAGTTGAGTATGTTGTTCTTGAGTACTTCTGAGTTGAGTAAGTTGAGTAGTTTTGAGTATCCTTGAGTATTCCTTGAGTGGAGTAAGTTTGAAAGGTGGTAAATATGTTTCCACTTTTTATCAAGTTCAAGCTTATGTTTATGTTTTAGAATTCCCCTTACATGCTCGTACATTCCACATATTGAGAAATTTGGCCTGCATCTTCTCATGATGCAGACACGGGTATTCAGGATCATCAACAGGAGGTTTGTTAATACATCCAAGAGTTCGAGTTACCTATGGTGAGCCTCCTTGCTTCCGGAGAATTTCATTTACCTTTCAGTTTAGTCAGGATGTCGTGGGTCTTGTCCCAACTTCAATCTTTACAAGTTAGAGGCTTCATAGATAGTCAATATAGTTGAGAAGTCTGTATTATTCATTTATTTTATTAAATGTTTTAAAGACTTAAGTTGCCTATTTTATGGCGAGTTGAATATTATTTTTAATTCAGAGTATTCCATTTGAGTTAAAGTTTTATATTTCAGTTTCATGGATTTTTCTTCAGCCTTTAAGCTTTTGTATGCCTGAGTTAGTCTTCCGCTTATAGTCAAACTGGATGAGGGTTCACTTGGGGACCAACAATGATTCTCGAGTGCCGGCCAAGTCCAGGGTGTAGGCTCGTGTCGTGACAAACTTGGTATCAGAGCACATAATTCAAGTGTCCTAGGGTGTCTATGAAGCCGTGTCAAGTAGTATCTTGTTTATGGTTGCGAAGGCCCCACTTCTATAAATGAGGGACTGCAGACATTTAAGAAAAGTTTCCCTTCTTTCATACTCTTAATCGTGCAATAGAGATGTATCGTAGAGACTTATTCTAACTCGTGCGTTTCTCAGAATCGTTCGACTACCCATCATACTAGATGTGGTTGAAAAGAAGAGTCAGTTCTTTGTTGATGAGTTGTTCTTAGCAAGAGTTTTGAGGAAGTCATGAGACTCCATAGGGGCTTAAGAAAAGTCCAAGAGTAAGTTAAGTGTTCAGTTTCAGAGGAATGCACCCATATTCATTTAAATCATGCGTTTGAGCTAAAAGTGAGTTGTACTCTTTTCCTTAAGCCTTGTTTCAGTTGAGATCCTTATGAGGAAGTACGTTTAGAGCTTGGGTAGTATTTTCACCCTGAAGGGAAACATGAGTTATGAGATCATGATCAGTAGTAGTGAAAGTTCCCAGAGTTAGAGGAAAATATGTTGAGGTTTAGTAATCTAAGTAAGGGAGATGGTGTTGTGACAAGCTATGTTACTATAGTCATGTACTTAGTAAGTTAGTAATGAGGAGTTTTCCCTTATGGGTAGACTAAGAAGTGATGAGTTGTGAAGATTCCATCATAGGAGGTAGAGTGTGTTGTAGCTTGAAAGGAGTTGGTGATGAAGTGTCATTGTGTAGTAAATGACTAAGTGTAAGTGGTGAATATAAGAGAAAGAGTATTCATGAGGTTATAGATCTATGCTAGGCTTATGATTTTTGAGGGAGAGCCCATAATATTCAAAGTGTAATAGAACTAATTAGGCATTGATTTATAGTGAATGAGTGAATAATACTTATGTTGCGAAGTCAAAGGTGATAGTAATTGTAAGTATGAAGACTAAGAGGTGATGATTGACTATTTGTCATAAGGTCCTAGTGGACGAGTGCTTCTGAATTTGTATCTAGTAGTTGTAAGTTAGTATAGTAAGCGAGCAATCATATTAATATTTGGGTTTAGTCATAAACATTAAGCTTGAATTTGAGATAAGTGTCATGATAAAAGGAATGGAAACATGAGGGTGATGATGTTAGTCTTTAGATTTGATCTAGTAGACTTGATAAAGAGTAGGTGAGTAATTGAGATGTTGCTGCAATGAATGTGAGTAGTACAAGTGAGAGACTCTAACCTTTAGATAAGGGCAGTGAAGTGTGGCTAAGTCACAAGAGTAACGAGAGAAGTTAGAGGTGTACCAAGAGGGTATATAATCAGAAGAGGTTAAGAGAAACACCTTAGAAAGAGGTCTTAGTACTTGCTTAATGAGAGCTTGGTAGTCATGATATAAAATTCTCCCAAGTGTTAGAGTAAAAGAAGCGGTAGACCATTTAGAGATGATGGAATATGTCCATAGCTTTCAAGTGTTAGCTTTAGACCTATGGGGGAGATGATACGATTGGAAATCAAGTTAAGTGTAGAGAATAATATAGTAATGAGTTCCAAAGGTTATGGTAGATATCTTTTCGTAAGTCCAGTAATATAGTGATGTTAGAAAGAGAAGGTTAATGATCCTATCGTGATGATGATGGTGTGATAGTTCCATCTAAGGTTGTGAATAAGGAGGAAGATTAGAATAAGGTTTTACTATGAGAAATATTTAAATTCGAGCCCTTAGTTGGCTCTGTAGGAGTTTGTTAGTAGGAATCCATGGAGTTGCTAGAGTACTAAGCTCCAATGTGGTGGTAAATAGTAATAGCCTTGGGATGAGATTCCCTATAGAGAGGTATAGAACCCGAACCTAAAGAATTGGGTTAAGATTGAGTATAGTAAGAGTATACCATTATACTCAGACCTTAGTAAGAGTAACCTCGTTCCGTACCCAGTCCAGTCGTCATTCGAGGACAAATGATCCCAAGGGGGAGATATTGTAACACCATAGAAAAAATTTCGAACTAAGACTCGAACCGTTCTTCGTAGTGAGTGAGATTTTACCAAGGAATTTAAATTTTTTTAAGTTTTAATGTCACTAGATGTATCACCTTGAGTTCCAAAAAGAATTAAATTGGAAATAGCAAAATCTGAAATTTTGCAAGTTAAGCTAAGTATGAGTTTTGAGTCGACTTCAAACGATCATAACTCATAGCTCATGATGATTTAGATGTAATACCAGATACCGTAGGAAATATCTTTGAAGTATCTTTCCAACGCCGCCAAGTTTGCTAAGTTTCAAGGTCGGATGAGTGAGATATGACCTTTTGAAGTTAGGCTGCCCAGTTAAGGAAAGTTAGCCGGAAATAGTAAGGGGTATTTTAGTCTTTTCCTTATCCAAACAGATTTAAGTCGTCTTTAGTAATATTTTTTAGGGTCTAATTCTGTTGGGTTCAGTTTTATAATCCTAAAATTAGCCTAGGGTTTTAGTTGAGAGTTCAAGAAGAGAAAATAAGAAGAGAAAAGAGGAGAAAAATGGAGAGGACCAAGCGATCATCGAGATTCTTGCATCTTGTTGCGGATTTTCTCCGTGGGTTTAATCCCCAAGAGATATGTAAGCTTCCATAGTGTTGGGTTTGTTCACCCACATGTCATTCATATTATTTTCAGCGAAATTTCATTCTTGAAGTTGAAAGATTAGAGTTCTTGATGAGTTCTTGATAGGTGTTCTTGAAGTTCTTTCTAAATCATGTTGTGTTGGGTTTTTGATGATTTCTTGAGATCAAAGTTAGTGCTTTAAGGGATGTATTGAGTAGATTAGAGTGTACTTATGTGAAGTAATCAATTCAAAGTGATTGGGGAAGAAACTGTTTGATTCTAGGCGAAATAGGGTGAGAAAACGAGCAAAGAATTTCGTCGAGTTTTCTGGGTTGGGGACTGGCGCGTTGCGCCCACCAGAGTGCCCCAAATCCTGCTCTGAAGTTTAGGGGCTGACGCCCCACGCCACTCAGAGCGCCAGGGTCGCCTGCCCCATCCAGTTTGTCTTCGGTTTCTCTGTTTGAGTTCGGTTAAAGTGCACCTTCATTCCTCTTCGATTCTAACTGCTCTAAGCTACTTCTAAACACCTAAAATCATTCCTAACTTGATCATAACCTTGAATTCATAATTAAAATTCAAGGTAGAGTTGAGAGTTAAGTTTTGAGAATTTTTTTAAACATTCTAAGAATGTCCCTTTGAGTCCTTTTGTGGAGTCTTCTACAACTTCTAGTAACTTGTTTCAAGATTCGAGTAAGTGAGCATGAGAGTGAGGAGAATTTATTCATGAGTCTACTTGGTCATCATGAGACCTTTCATAGCATGAACCATAACTCTTGAATTCATAATTCACATTCAAGAGATATTTAAGAGTAGAGTTCAAGAAAGCCTTTGAGTTCGATTGTGAACCCTTTGAGATCAACTATTGATTTGAACTAGGTTTTGAGGAAGTAAGTAAGAGAATGTGAAGAGTCGTATACGCGAGTTCCATATTGATATTTTGACCCTTGAGTCGAGTTATTCATGCCCATAACTTCCGCATGAACTCCATCAGTTTAGTATCTTTGAAATAAGTAGTATCCCCATGTCCTAAGTCTTAAGTATTGAGTTTCTAACTCATTTGAGATTACATTCCTAATCATGGGACTATTACATGTTACCCATGAAGTTTTAGTTTGGTTATTGATGTCTATACTTCCGCATGACCTCTATAAGTCGAACAATCATGAGATGAGAATTATCTTTGAGTCCTTGAGTTGAGTAGTTCATGCTCAGAATTCTGCATGAACCCTCTGAGTTGAGCATTCTTGAAATGAGTAGTATCATTGAAGTTCTTGAGTTCCAAATATTGAGTTCTATCTTTGGTTATTAAAAACCTTGCATTGAGTCGTTCATGTCTATAATTCGACATGAACCATATTTTAAGAATTCTTTGACAAATGTTTAAACTTTGTTTTAAGACTTAAGCTTTGAAGTTGAGTAAATAGTAAGAGTAAAGTTCATTTTCTTTTAAATGATATATGAGAACTAAGTAATCCCAAGAGGAAATGTTTTCACAGTTAAGATGAGAGAAAACTAAGATTTCCAAAAGAATTTTGAGGAAGAAAGGGAACGTCGATTCTAAGAGAGCTTTTAAGCTAAGTTTTGAGTAATTATCTCAAACCAAAAAAATAAGTTGTTTTAAAAACATATGAGCTAAGTATATTTTTAAGAGTAGTATTGAGCAACGATATGGGAATGCGACTTCATATTAACTCAAGTCTCCATAAACCATGTAGCCATCATGGTTATTAATGGGTCATACTTTTTAGATGATCACATAAGTTAAGCTAGTGGATCCACTAAGTAAGTGTTCTATATAACGGCAAAGTATATGACAGTTCTAGTAGCGTGGGCGAGATGTTGTATCACCACATAGGCTCATAGTGGTGGTTGTCTGTTAGAGAACCTCCCACATAAACTATATTACTTTATTATATAAGTAAAATTAAGTTTGTTATTGCATTTTCTTTAACGAACTAAGTTGTTTTTACTGTTTATAAAGCTTTCAATATATTGCATGCATATTGTTGCTTTATATTGAGTTGAGTATCCAGAGTCAAGTATCATATCTTTGAGTTGCGTATCTAATCTCTGAGTTGAGTATCTTATTCTTGAGTACTTCTGAGTTGAGTAAGTTGAGTAGTTTTGAGTATCCTTGAGTATTCTAAGTTTGAAAGGAGGTAAGTATGTTTCCACTTTTTATCAAGTTCAAGCTTATGTTTATGTTTTAGAATTCCCCTTACCTGCTCGTACATTCCACGTACTGAGCCATTTGGCTTGCATCTTCTCATGATGCAGACACAGGTATTCAGGATCATCAATAGGAGCTTCGTTAATACATCCAAGAGTTCGAGTTAGCTATGGTGAGCCTCATTGCTTCCGAAGGATTTCATTTACCTTTCAGTCTAGTCAGGATGTCGTGGGTTTTGTCCCGACTTCCATCTTTAACAGTTAGAGGCTTCATAGATAGTCAACATAGTTGAGAAGTTTGTATTATTCATTTATTTTATTAAATATTTTAAACACCTAAGTTGCCTATTTTATGGTGAGTTGAATATTATTTTTATATTCAGAGTATTTCATTTGAGTTAAAGTTTTATATTTCAGTTTCATGGATTTTTATTCAGTTTTTAAGCTTTTGTATGCTTGAGTTAGTTTTCCGCTTGTAGTCAGCCAGGATGAGGGTTCGATTGGAGACCAGCAATGGTTCTCGAGTGCCGGCTATGTCCAGGGTGTAGGCTCGGGTCATGAAAATAATCATAATACTTACATGAATAATAGACAACAAATAGTTTATGCTAGAACATATATAATCCTTCTAGATCACATAAACTTTTTAAAATTTAATCTATGGATTATCTCTAGAAGATTGAGCAGATACCTTCAATCAAATCCAAAAGCTACAACCTTCAAACGAATCTACAAGCTAATCCACAAATTGGACGGTAGTTCTGCGGTCTTCTACAGTGATCCCAAAATCACTTCCGAACTCTCTCAATACTCGGGTGGGCAAGTATTTTATATAAAATTTATCTCTTTCAAGGTTTAGAAGAATCCCTATTTACAGAGATTTCTTCCTTGTCCAAGGAGAATGAATACCATGTCTTTCCTATGTACATTTCGCTTTCCTTAGAATAGAAAAAGTCATGTTATTCTCCCTTTCCTTAGAATAGAAAAAGTGATATATTTCTCCCTTACCTTAGAATAGAGAAAGACACATACTTCTCTCTTTCCCCTTTAGAATAGACTCCGAGTTGTAGTTAAATATGGACACGGGAGGGACCAAAAAAATAATTACTGAGGCTTTCTTTTATGAAAATAATTCCAAATAATTAATTTGAATTATTCTTAGCATAATAAATTACAAATCATTCCACTAGAAATTCGTAATTGCACTCCTCTATTTATATTTCGAAATTTCTCATTAAATACATATGTAATTTTCCATGTTAAGATTACAGATACTAATCAATAAATTAAATTACTGACGAACTTAATTCAATGATCAATTTCCTTTAGTGCACTGCTTAACTTATTTCATGTGCCGGATTCGTAAATCCACTTGCAAGGTTTGACACGATGAAAACTTTTAAGCTTCTCAAAAAGGCATATCATCAATCTCTAAATCGAGACATGGATTCTGTTAACTAACTAACTTATTATTTCACCAATATCATCATCCAATCTACCAGGAATATTGACCCATCTTAGAATCTCACATTTTAATAAATCAAAACTATAATTAACATACACAGATCATAATAGTTATATCAATATTAAGAATATAAGTACATTTAATAATTTAGATAATATCCTTTTTTCAGTCAATCTAAAGCAACTATCTCTACTCGTTCCCGTTCAATACATACAAATTGCACTAGCACAAGAATTTATAACTATACCATACCCATAATCAAGATATAATACATATAATCTTGTGCTACAATCGTACCGATGTCATGTCTGATTCCCATCTTAGATTGTGAACAAAAAAAACTTTATACTTATAAAAACTGATGATTTAATCCTCTGTGTATAAGCTTAAAGTCTATACACTAAATAATCTACTATATAAGTAAACAGCCACCATAAACGAATATATGATCTATTAAAATGAATAAATAATTATTCTATAATAAATACTATATCTAAACACGTGGTTAATAGTATATATCCTAACAATCTCCCATTTAGACTTTTAATCATCACGATTGTTATAATGTACTATATCTAAATGCATGATTAATAGTATATACCCTAACAATCTCCCAATAAGATATTTAATCTTGAAAATTGTTAGAATACTATTTCTAAACACATGATTAATAGTATATACCCTAATAATCTCCCACTTAGACTATTAACAATGCATTTACAACTTTCACAAATATTCCTTTTATATTTCTTATCAAAAGGATCCTACCAAGTTGTTTTTTTATCCAACTTTGTCTATTAATGCTGAGTCATAACTTATCATTTTTGTATTAGATCTTTTGAGGCCCTATCATGAAACCTTTCAAAAGTTTACTTCTTTACAGGAGTTCTATCATGAAAGTCCTCTTAAACATACAAAACCAATCAATCTTCGTTATGATTTTCCCACTACGACTAAGTATTAATATAATAGTCACACTTTCATAATATTGAGTCTTAATATTTTCCTCAAAACCATTCGATAATGAAATATTAACAACTTTTAGTGTTCTTTAATTTGCCCAACATCAATTTCACTACTTGAGGTAGTAGTATTGTTATGTCTAGTAACGTTTATCCCACTACGTAAATGCAATGGAATGTCAATTCTAACATACCAGTTAGATGTTCTTGAGTGTCTAAATTTACAGCTGACACATTTGTTATTACTTTGTTCAGTTCCTGTAAAACAAGTTTACTTCTAGGAACATGGATTACTAAATAGTCCTTTCTAGAAATTTGACAGTTGTCTTAACAATTGCCTTATTTTCTTTAGGACAATAAAATAAACCTTCTTTCATTCTTTTTGGATATCCAATTAATACACACATTTCATTCCTAATTGGATAGGAATTGAATTCAAATGTGATATGTAGTTCTTAGAACATATCCCAAAAGAAACAAAACAACAATGAATAAGCAAATTATTAATCTTATCATCTTAATAAGAGTCTATTTATTTTCTCTTTTACACCAATATATTGTTGAGTGTCTAGTATAGTCAATTGAAATGCAATTATTCTATCAGATAAGTGACTCATCTGCTCTGCAGAGGGGTATATGTCACTACAATCAAATTGCAGCGACTTTATAAATTTTTCATGATGCTATTTTCATTTGTCTTAAAATTTTGAGTTTATCAAGACATTCAGACTTACAAAACATCAAAAAAATATATTCATATCATGAGTAACATTCTGAAAATGTCATAATACTCAAATGCACCTCTTGCCTGAATGATCATTTACCGCACAAATCAGAATAGATTAATTCTAACTTATCATAGCCTTTATTTCCTTTTTAAGAGGAAAGGTCTCTTAGGTATTGTTTTTTCTAAGCATGACTCACATGTTGGTAGTGACTTCACTTTCAATGAACCATTATGTCCATTCTTTAACGAACTTCAAAGTTCTATCCAGAATAAATGACGCAGATGCTAGTGTACAGATAAGTTTCATTCAATTTAAAAGATATTTTCTCTTTTGAGATATATTAATATTCAATTCATGAGAAAAAAAAATTCATGCATCAATATATAATAAGAGATAACATATTTATCAAACTCAAAAGAGTTACAAGAAAAATATATTAAGTTTCCATCTCTTATTTAGATAGAAACCAAAAATAATTTCATCTAACATGAGCATATATAATGCAACTTTTTTGAATTAATATCTTATGTCTATTGAAATAAATACTTGAGTAGTAATAAGTAAGTCCATAAAGTCTATTGAGAATTTGAGATATAATACATTATATAGATTATAATATGTCGAATAATCCTAACTAACAAAATTTAGGGTTCATTTATACATATATAGCCACGCATATCGAATAGCCAATCGATGGATTGGAGAACTACTCATGCAATACACATGTACTACACTGACCGATATTCACTTCATAAACTTATACCGATCTAACTCAGATGGAGAGTCTACTATTAGTTTGAGTCAAGTGAAAATCACCCTAGTTACATTGATTCAATTATATATCACTTAGTTTAGGAGAGTTAATACAAATTATCAAAACTAGCATTTAAATACATAGTGACTTGTATTAATTTTATCCGATATGGAGAAAGGTCTAAGCCAACACGTGAAGCTAACACTTCACTACTATTGAATCTTGGTAATCAAGGGAGGGATCCCTATAACCAAATATGGTAAAAAACTCATATAATGATCAAATATACTTCTTACTAGGTTGTTCTTATAAATCTACCAAATTTCAGAATAATCAAAGTCCCTATTTTCGAATTCCAAAACTATGAACAATTTGGTTGAAAATGTTGTTTGGCCAAAATGGAATTAATTTTTTTTTCAGTTCGAAAATTGTTATCACATATCAACATTTGTGAAATAGATACACGAATCAAGAACACAGAACAAAATTCTAAAACTATTTACATTATCTGAATAATATTTTTCAAATATCAGCATGTTTATGTATACATTGAACATTAAAATTCAAAACATATCTCATGGATGGGTCGATTTTTTTCTTCGACACCACTCCTCGGCAGTCTACAACGCTTATAGACTTTAGCCTTACACTCTCACGAATTTGACTAAGTATAGAAATACTTCAACTTATAATTTGGGCAGTAAATCAAAGTAACAACACAGCCAACATACGGGAACTCTTCTCAACCTTTATTAATATCAAAATCAATACAAGGAAAGGTTTCATAAATTTATCTAAGGCCAGAATCGTTCTCCCCATGCCTTAGACGAATTTCCACCATTTATAAAATTCCTGCACAAGGCAGTTACAGCAGTTACACCGACAGTTACATTGGCGGTTACATCTAACATGTGTCTAACACTTGTCCTCACAGAATTCAAACTAAGTTTCAGCACTAATTATTCTAAGAGATAGAATATATTTCAAATTCAAAAACATTCTAACACTTAGCCGAAATTACATTATTCTAACACTTAGAATATTTCAGCCTACTTTCAACACTTAGAATATTTCAGCTTCATTCCAACACTTAGAATATTTCAGCTTCGTTCCAACACTTAGAATATTTCAGCATGCTTCCAACACTTAGTTTTATTTCAGCTTCTGTCTTGCCAACGTCAAGTCCACAGCCTTGCCTTGCCAAGCCAATACCCCGCCTTGTCTTGCCGACGACTTTGCGCACACGTAAGTCTTGTACATTCAAGCTGCCTTGCCAACACCCAAGCACCTTGAATTCTTTTGCTGTCCACTATCTCATAGTTGCACATTTGCACTGTTTTGCCCACATGCATGCCAAGACCAATGCCCAAATCCTTGCCATGCCTGTGCGTCATTAGCTCAAGTAGACTACGGGTCTAACAGACCACCCGCACCACTTGAACTCGATGTCCTCATCGAGACTGTTTTAAGATAGTTTTCGATTTGATCATCAAATTGCCAAAGGTTCTTCGCTTTCTCCCAAACTGCATCAGCTGCACTCTTGCCTTTCCAATGAATCAAGAATTCTATCTTCGTATTCTTCTTACTTGTGCCCACAATCCGGTGATCAAGGGTCTTCTCAATATCAACATCAAACTGTGTAGCTATTGATGGATGAGCCCTCTTTGATCTGTTCCTGTCCGGATCATCTGCATCTGCAAAGTAAGGTTTTAGAAAACTCACATGGTAAGTGGGATGTATCTTCAACCTTTCTGGCAAGTTCAGTCTGTAAGCAACTTCACCCACTTTCTTCACTACTTCAAATGGGCCATCGTATTTAGGAATCAAACCCCGATGTCTTGTCTTGCTTACAATCTGTTTCCATATATGAGGAGTAAGTTTCAGCAATACTTTGTCACCCACATTAAACTCTACTGAGCGACGATGTTGATCAGCATACTTCTTCATGCGCCGCTGAGCCTTGCGCAGGCTGTCTTGTGCCTCAGAAAACATTTCAAGTCTGTCCCTTGCAACCCTATATGTTGCTGGACACTTCCCCTGATTCTTAGTTTTGGCAACATCTAATGGTGTCATAGGCTGTTTGCCTAAAACGATTTCAAAAGGGCTCATTTCTGTTGCAGACGACTTGTGCAGATTATAACAAAATTGCGCAGTGTCCAACAAAGCAACCCAGTTCCGTTGACTTGCTGTTACATAGTGCCTCAAGTATTCCTCGAGTAAATGATTAATTCTTTCCGTCTGTCCATCAGTTTGTGGATGATTTGCAGTAGAGAATTTTAACTCAGTCCCCATCATATTGAACAATGCTGTCCAAAATCTGCCTGTGAACCTTGTATCCCTATCACTCACAATATCGGCTGGAACACCAAAGTACTTGACAACATACTTGTAGAATAATTCAGCAGCAATTTCAGATGAACACAAATTAGGTGCAGCAATGAAAACAAAATATTTTGAAAACCTATCTACCACAACCATAATCGATGCTTTGCCATCTACCTTAGGAAAACCAGAAATGAAATCCATGCTTACCGACAACCAAGGCCTTTCAGGAATAGGCAAGGGCTGCAACAAACCAGCTTCCTTCTTACGTTCAGTCTTGTCCATTTGACAGACATGACAAGTCTTCACATACGCCTCTATATCGTCTTCCATCTTTGGCCAAAAATTAACACGAGACAGTAGAGCTAACATCCTTTTAACACCCAGATGACCAGCCCAAGTAGTATCATGCGCTTCCTTCATCAAGTCTTTACACAGTCCTCCACCATTTGGTACAACGAATCTCACCCCTTTAAAATGAAGCAGATCGTCCTCGATCCAATACCGTCTCATTTTTCCATCTTGCACTTGACCCATCCACTTAATATATAATGAGTCATTTGCAGCACACAATTTGATTCTATCAAGAAAATCAGTTTCAAGTTTCGAAATTGAATATACAACAGCAAATACCTCTTTTCGACTCAATGCATTAACAACTTGGTTATGTTTCCCTGGCTTATGCTCCCACATGAAGTCATATTCTGCCAGAAATTCCTGCCACCTTGCTTGTATTGGACTTAACTTTTTCTGTGTCTTGAAGAATGTATTGGCAACATTGTCAGTCCGCACTACAAAATGAGTTCCCAATAGATAGACTCTCCAAACCTGCAAGCAATGTATAACAACAACCATTTCTTTTTCATGAGTCGAATATCTTTGTTCTGCACCATTCAATTTTCGACTTTCAAAGGCCACAGGATGACCTTCCTGTACTAACACGCCACCAATAGCTTTATCAGACGCATCAGTATGTACTTCAAATGGTAATTCAAAATCAGGCAACTTAAGTATAGGTTCAGACGCAATAGCTTCCTTTAAATTTTGAAAAGCTTCTTGACATCTTACTGACCACACATACTTGACATCTTTCTTCAACAAATCAGTCAAAGCCGCTGCCCTTTTCGAATAACCAACAATGAACTTTATGTAATAGTTAGCTAACCCAAGAAACGATCTCAAATCCTTCACGCTGTGAGGTGCTTGCCAATCAACAATGGCCTGCACTTTCTTAGGATCCATCCGAACTTGGTTTTTACTAACAAGATGCCCCAAAAATTTTATCTCTTGTTGAGCAAATTCACATTTTTCCATCTTAACATAAAGCGTATATTTCCTCAATTGAGACAATACCATACTTAAATGATTAACATGTTCCTCCAATGTTCGACTATAAATGAAAATATCATCAAGATAGACAACTACGAAATCATCAAGATAGTCAAACAACACATTGTTCATCAAATTGCAAAAGGTAGCCGGAGCATTGGTTAACCCAAACTGCATTACAAGGAATTCATATGTGCCATATCTAGTTACACAAGTGGTCTTAGGCTCGTCGCCTTCAGCTATTCTTACCTGCCAGTAGCCTGCCCTGAGATCTAGCCTAGTGAACCAACATGCCTTGCTCAACCTGTCCATCAAATCTTGCACCAATGGAACCAGATATTTATTCTTCACAGTTGCCTTGTTTAGAGCTCTGTAATCTACACACATTCTCATCGTCCCATCCTGTTTCTTTTGAAATAAAACAGGTGCACCATAGGGAGCCTTCGATGGTAGAATCAACCCAGCATCCAACAACTCGTTCAACTGTTTACGTAATTCAGCCAACTCCTTAGGAGCCATACGATAAGGAGCTTGTGCAGGAGCAATAGTACCTGGCATTAACTCAATCTTATGATCAATATCCCTCCTTGGCGGCAACTTCTTTGGCAGTTCAGGCGACATCACATCAACATATTGTTTTAGTAGATCAGCTACACAATCAGGCACTTCTACCTTGATATCAGGCTTCAATTCGACCAAGGCAGCAAGTATAGTTTCATTACCTTTCTTCAACCTTTTGTCGATTGACATAGCAGACAACAACAACCCTTTTTCCTTCTTCTTTGCAATTTTGTTGATTTTCCCAAACGGATAAATACCCTTCACAAACCCAGCATTGTTCTCATTCATTATCATTATTCCATCTAAATGTAGAAAAGGAACAAACTGAAATTTTCTTAGGAAATCAACACCAAGTATGATCTTAAAATCTCCTAACGGCATCACCATTAAGTTATGTTTTCCTACCCAATTCTCAGTTGACATAGACACCCCATAAGCCATGCCCACAATGGCTTGTGCCTTAGTGTTAACTGTTTTGACGTAGGAAGGACTCTTAGTGAACTTAAGTCCTAACTTTGCAGCAATATTTACATCAATAAACGTATGAGTAGCCCCTGTATCAACCATAACTATCACACATTTCTCTTTAACCTTCATTTCTATATGAATCAATGAAGCATGTGGATTTGAAGTCTTAGACGACCCTTCAACATTATTAACCAACGTAATATGATTGAAAGACAAACCTAACAGATTCACCATAGCAGCCACGACCTCTTTTTCCTCTTCATCCTCATTCAACTTTCCAGCAAGCAAAGTGTTCACCCTTTCCCGGTTTGGACAAGACTTAGCCAAATGAGGACCACCACAAGTCCAACAGCCCTTCAAATTGCCATCTTTATTCTTTGGTCTGTTTTTTTTGTTTCCTTCTTTCATCGGTGCCTTCCCTTTATCATTAACATAGTCTCTACGATTCTCCCTCTTACCGTCCCCTTTCTTCTCACCTTTTCTCTTAGGTTTTGAAGTAGAAGGAACATCAGCATTAGGTCGAGTCGTTCGAAAATCCACTAACGAATCTGCAGCAGCAATTGCCCCTGGCAAATCTTTCACATTCTGCCTGCGAAGTTCATTTTGAGCCCAGCCTTGCATACCCGAAATGAAGTTGTGTAATTTATCCTCATCAGATATGTTTTGTATGTCTAACATCACTGAGGTAAATTCTTTGATGTAATCCCGCACCGAACCATTTTACCTCAGTCTCTTCAACTTATCTCTTGCAAGCCATGAAGCGTTGCTAGGAAGAAATTGATCACGCATTTCTTTTATTAACTTGTTCCATGTATCAATTCTGGGTCGTCCAGCACTCACGTCATCTGCATTCCGAGTCCTCCACCAAAGTTTAGCATCACCAGTTAAATACATTGTGGTGATATTCAACTTGTCCGTCTCAGGCACCCTTGCAGCAGTAAAATACTGTTCCATATCCCAGATGAAGTTTTCCAGTTCTTTAGCACTCCTTGCGCCACCAAAGGCTTTTGGTTCTGGAATTCTAACTTTAGACGATTCCCCACGAATTGAGCCTAACGCTGCCACAACACGACACAATACAACAACTTCTGCACGAAGGTTTTCATTTTCCTTGTGCAGTCCTACCAATTGTACTTTCGTTGCCTCACGAAAATTCAAGTCTTCTGCCATGTGTTCATCAATCTCATTACGATACACATTGATTTCAGACTTTGTTTTCTCAGCATCTAGTCTCAAATTGATAATCTGTGTCAAGAGATCCACCAACGTAGGGTCTTCCATTCGTTCATCAGTGATCCCAATGAAGGCTTCAACTCTGCGTAACAATTCCCGAAGTTCTGCGTTCGTCACCATCGTTTCAGCCGTGCTCTGATACCAATTGAAAGAGGGTTGATTTTTTTCTTCGACACCACTCCTCGGCAGTCTACAACGCTTATAGACTTCAGCCTTACACTCTCATGAATTTGACTAAGTATAGAAATACTTCAACTTATAATTTGGGCAGTAAATCAAAGTAACAACACAGCCAACATACGAGAACTCTTCCCAACCTTTATTTATATCAAAATCAATACAAGGAAAGATTTCATAAATTTATCTAAGGCCAGAATCGTTCTCCCCATGCCTTAGACGAATTTCCACCATTTATAAAATTCCTGCACAAGGCAGTTACAGCAGTTACACCGACAGTTACATTGGCGGTTACATCTGACATGTGTCTAACACTTGTCCTCACAGAATTCAAACTAAGTTCCAACACTAATTATTCTAAGAGATAGAATATATTTCAAATTCAAATACATTCTAACACTTAGCCGAAATTACATTATTCTAACACTTAGAATATTTCAGCCTACTTTTAACACTTAGAATATTTCAGCTTCATTCCAACACTTAGAATATTTCAGCTTCGTTCCAACACTTAGAATATTTCAGCATGCTTCCAACACTAAGTTTTATTTCATCTTCTGTCTTGCCAACGTCAAGTCCACAGCCTTGCCTTGCCAAGCCAATACCCCGCCTTGTCTTGCCAACGACTTTGTGCACACGTAAGTCTTGTACATCCAAGTTGCCTTGCCAACACCCAAGCACCTTGAATTCTTTTGTTGTCCACTATCTTATAGTTGCACAACTGCACTGTTTTGCCCACATACATGCCAAGACCAATGCCCGAATCCTTGCCATACCTGTGCGTCATTAGCTCAAGTAGACTACGGGTCTAACAGATATCCATACATCTTGAACCATAAATTTTGATGAAAAATAACTACTCATGCAAAATACATATGTGATATCATATATTCACTCCAACAAATTTTGAACAAAAGCTAGCTTAGAAGGAGAGTACTATATGTTGATTTATGTCAAGTGAATATCATTATCCCTAGATCATTGATCTACTCAAATGTTACACAGATAGGGAGAGTCAATACAGATCATCCAAAACTAGAATTAAATTTTAATAACTTGTATTAATTTCATCTGATATGGAGGAAGGTCTAAGCCAACACATGATGAACTTAATACTTTACTAAAATTTAGTTATGAAGACCATAGAGAACAATCTCTATCACCACTGTATCATAGGTGGGTAATTTTCAAGATACACGAAAAAGTTTATCCAAAAACCTCATCTGAACACCTCAAATTACAAATTGTTGTATAACAATGAGTATTCTTATTTTGATTGTTTGTGATGAACCTAACGAATTTCAGATCAATCTGAGTTCAAAAATAATATTTATCTCCAAAGCTATGATCAAATTCAGATTCAAACGATTTAAAAATTAGATCCATATCCTTATCATCTATCAATTCATGTTAACTCATCACGTGTAATCATGTACCACATTTAACATAAATAAAAATGATATAAAAATTATATTCATACTAAATCACATTTTAATTCAAAAGAACGACTCAAAAACTATTTTAAGGGCCTCAAAACTATAACCACATAGCAATGTGTATTTCTTACTAGTCCGTCACCAATGAACTTACCAAATTTCAGGTCAGTTGGAGTGTATAAAAAATATTTCCAAAGCTATGACCAAATTCAAATTCAAGAGGTTTAAGTATTTTTAGGCATTAAACAATATGAATTTATAATATTTAGATCAAATTTTAATCCGACAAACTACCTAAAACCCATCTAAATAATTTTCGGTGGAATCATCAAATTTCAAGTCAATCAAATATCAGGAAATCCATGACCACGTAAATTATGATCAAATTTGAAAAATAATCATTTTAGACATAGTTAAAGATTAAAATAACATGATTCATATTTTCATTTTCTTTTTATAGTTATCTCATGAGCATGAAACATACGTTGTGTCTTTCCTTTGGCTAAGTGTAACGACCTGTTACCGTCGCTATAGAAATGCCAACGGGGAAAAATTTGGGGCTGGAAAACTTTTTCGTAGTATTTGGATTTTTCTAACCTAGCCCAGATTTGGATAAAATTGGAGTCTTTGAGGTGTAGGGAAATATGATAACAATCGGGTGAATCATTTATGATTTTGATTACATGAGTAGTTAGATAACTTGTTAAAGAGCCCGTACAACTTTACGGAATAGAATTTGGGTGAGTAGAACTTCCGAAATCGATCTTGGCGTAAAGGGTATTTTCTGATCATCGTTGGTTAGAGGTGTGTTGTGAAATGGGAATATTGGAATTCTTGAAATAGCTCTCTGTCTCGCATAACCCGCTTTGGCGCTGGGTTTTGTCGCTCTGGCGGGCTCGATGAGAATTAGAGTCATTAATAAACCCTTAAACGACCTTAGTATGCACTTTTCGACTTTTAGAGCTAAGGAATGAACCCCAGGCGACTCCTACTCATTTTTCACTATTCTTGAGGCTAAAGGTAAGCTTTTCACTTTTCGAATCCATTTTTTGATCCGTAGAACGTAATAGAATGGGTGAATATTGATGGAGGAAGGTTTTGTTATAGATTCTATGGTGAAAACAACCCTAAATTGGATAATTGGGATCATGGGTATGGTCTAGGGTTCATAGAATTGTTAGTAATTTGGGTAATTAGTGATTGTTTATTGATTCCCGTATTATATTGATTGTTTGTAGACCAAAAACAAGCGGAACGAATCTGGAAAGGGAAGGATCAAGTTTCTTAGGGTTTCAAGCTTGTTTCGAGGTAGGTAATGGTTGTAATTCTATGATTGTGTGATGTATGTTTGTTCTTGCTTCATTATGATACTTGTATATGTATGAATGTTGTAATGTTGATCACACTTATTGTAAATAAGATAGGTGAATGATGATTGCCATGAAATCATGACTTAAATGTATGATCTTGATGATATACTTGTGGTTGTGATTATGGTGTGTTGAATGGATCGGTTGCCATGTTCCGACATAACTAACTTGGATAGTTTGCCACATTCCGACTTAACTATGGGGTTGGTTGTCACATTCCGGTATAATTTTGGGATCAGATACCACGTTTCGGTATGCTAACTGTTTGGGTTTGGGTTCCATGAGAGGACCAATGATTTGATATAAATGTGAAGTTGTTCGTTGTTCGTAAATGTTGATAATATTGTATATGTTGATAGATATGCATGTGATTATAATGTTGTCTTGACTTGCTTATGTTGCACTAGTGGGATAGCCGCGTGATCCTACCAATACACTGTGGTTGTGTACTGATACTGCACTTGCTCTTATTTTTGTTGAGTACAGGGCATCTTTAAGCGACTACTGATAGACCTCACTCAGGAGATCAGTGATCGTCGATCAAATTCAAGGGTGAGCCAATTCTTCTGGGCTGCCATGGAATTCTATTTCGTCTATGTCCACCATTTTTGGACTTTTAGACATTTGTTTAGTCAGTTCATTAGTATGGGGTTGTATCCCTTCTTGTTTAGACTTGGTTCATTGTTAGATGTTTTGGTACATTGACTTTAAGGTTCTAGGTTAATTCTTCTGCATTGTTAGTTGTTAGATCTTTTATTGAAATTTATGGGAATTTTTAGTTATTATTTCTACTTTCTTATACTTAAATGCGTTACTTTTGGTGAGTTGCTTGGTTTTGGTTGTAGTAGTGTTTCTCCCACCGATGTTTTAGTGTGGGTGCTAATCACGACGGACTGGGTCGTGACAAAGTTGGTATCAGAGCCTAGTTTCGTTGATCTCGATGTACCAGCGTTAGGCCCGTAGCTCCCATCAATGCTTCAGCTGAGGAATCTGCAGCGAGAGGTCCCGATCAAGGCATGGGTAGAGAAAGAGCTAGAGGTAGAGGCCGTGGAAGGGTGGCGCCTGCTAGAGATGAGATACCGATCAGAATTGCACCCCAAAATAAGGCCTCTCCCGTTCATCATGAGGAGATAGAAGGGGATATTGAGGTTGAGAATGTTGAGGAAGTTGGATAAGAGGAAGAGGTGCAGGCTGGGACTACATGAGTTCCTCTTTTGGATCTAGTGTTAGCTCAATAGATCATGTTGTTCTTAAAGGGATTGGTTGGTCCTGGAGTGCTTTCTTCTGCTCAAGCAACTGATGCTCCTACTAATTCTCCTGTTGCTAGCACTGCACCCAAGGTGGGTGGGACTTGAGGAAATGATGTTTTCTTCCGTCCTTTGTTGGGTTTTGTTATGACTGGTAATGAGCATGGAATGTTGACTAAGTTTCTAAAACTAAAGCCTCTTGTGTTTCTTGGTTTTGAGAATGAGGATGCTTATGAGTTCATCTTAGATTGCTATGAGAGGCTTCATAAGTGGGAATTATCCATCAGCATGGGGTTGAGTTTGTGTCCTTTCAACTTCAAGGTGAGGCTAAGCAGTGGTGGAGAGCGTACATGGAATGCAAATCTTCTACTTTACCTCCATTTACTTGGACCCAGTTTCATGCTATGTTCTTAGATAGATATGTGCCTAGAACTTTGAGGGATCGCAAGAAGGATGAGTTCATGGCTTTGGAGAAATGTGGTATGACTGTGGCTGCTTATGAGGCCAAGTTCCATGCTTTGTCTAGATATGCTACTCAATTGGTGACTACTGAGGAAGAGAGGATCCGGTTATTTATTAGGGATTAAATTCTGAGTTGCAAGTATTATCTGTTCATATGACTTCTGCAGGGAGGAGCTTCAATAAGGTAACAAACTATGTTAAGAAAGTGGAGGGGGTGAGGAGAGACGGTCAAGCTAAGGCATGGGCGAAAAGGGCCAAGAACTCGGGTAACTTCATGGTTCTTACTCCAAGGGGTCCGAAAGGCCAACGCTTGCAGCCAAGACAATTTTGTCCGCTATGCCCGCCTGTGCAGGTAGTTACTCGAAAACTCCATCTCATAAATTTCAAGATAGCCAGGGAGTCGCGCTTTTGATGAGCGGTAGACCATGTTTTAATCGTATTTGTTACAATTGTGGAGAATCTGGGCATATGAGGAGAGATTGTTCCCACCCATGTGTGTTATATTCTGTGCACCAGCAGTCTAGAGTAGTGGTACCCGCGGGGAATGGTAATAATGGTAGAGGACATCCACAAGGTGGGCGAGAAGGTAATTAGCGAGGCCGTTGAGGTAGAGGAAATGGTAATGCGGGCAGAGGTAATATGCAACTAGGCAGAGAAGTGGTTCGTCAAGATGATAGGGCACAATGTTATGCCTTTCCGGGAAAGAATGAGGCAGAGGCATTTGACACGATGATCACAGGTACTATTCTTGTCTGTGACCAGATGGCTAATGTGTTATTTGATCCGGGTTCTACTTATTCTTATGTATCTGTGTGATTTGCCTCAGAGTTTGATATGATTTGTGATATACTTGATGCCCCTATCCATGTGTCTACCCTAGTTAGAGAGTCAGTCATAGTTACCCATGTCTATCGTGCTTGTCCTATTTTGTTTATAGGTTTTCAGACTTGGGCTGATTTGGTGATTTTGGGATATGACTGACTTTGACATAATCTTAGGTATATCTTGGTTGTCCCCCTATTATGCCGTACTTAATTGTAATACTAAGTCCGTCACTCTAGAAATTCCGGGAAGGGAAAAGGGTGTACAAGTCTAAGCGAACTAATCATACTACTTACATGAATAATAGACAACAAATAGTTTATGCTAGAACATATATAATCATTCTAGATTACATGAAATTTTTTAAATTTAATTCAAGGATTACCTCTTGAAGCGTGATCAGATACCGTCAATCAAATCCACAAGCTAATCCACAAATTGGACCACAATTCTACCGTCTTTTACAGTGATCCCAAGTTCACTTACGAACCCTATCAATACTTAGGCGGGCATGTATTTTATATAAAAATTATCTCTTTCAAGGGTTAGAAGAATCCCTATTTATAGAGATTTCTTCCTAGTCTTGGAGAAGGAATACCATGTCTTTCCTATGTACATCTCCCTTTCCTTAGAATAGAAAAAGTCATGTCATTCTCCCTTTCCTTAGAATAAAAAAAGTGATAGACTTCTCACTTACCTTAGAATAGTGTCACGCTCCGAAGCTACCCCCACAGTGGACATGGGACCTAGGATCACAAGTGACCCCAAGCTAACCCTGAGATGGCATATCATAAGCATACTTAAACGAATACTGAAAACTTAATGCGGAAGTTAAATCATGAGTTAAACTGAAATGATGGGGAATACCTATAAACTATCTAAATATATGATAATTGAGAATTTAACAACAACTGAAAAGTTAAACTCAAATACTAAAGCTGATTCTGACTATGTCTATGTCTGAAATAAAGCCTCTACTGACTAGACTGAAATAAAGCCTCTATTGACTAGAAATACTGGGACAGGCCCCAGCTAGATCTAGCAAATACTGAAACTAAAGACTAAAAACAAAGGAAGATTATCATGTCACTCGTCCTCGAAGAATGAGGACTCACCACTGATGCTGCTGAACTGAAGATCGTGAACCGATCTACGCGTGATCTGGAAGCTGAGAACCCGAACCTACATCACGAGAAGATGTAGCACAGAGTATGCATCAGTACTTGAAAGGTACTGAGCATGTAGGATAGAGTAAAACTAAATAATAACATAACTATATAGAGCAATAAATCAATGATATAATCTAAACATGATAAGGATACTAAAAACACTAAACATGAGCTAACTGAATGCAATGACCAAGTTTTTAAGATGCTGAAACTGGATACTGAACTATACTGATAACATGGTCAATACGATAGATTCTGACTGAACTGTGGGAGCTACTAATAACTGACATAAAACCACATGAGCTAAAAATGGATTCCGATGTATATGCCCCACCAAGAGGACACAATAAACCCTACCAGAGGTATAGAGGAATGACTGGCATGATCACTAAAATGTTGTCCACATAGAGGACTTACAACCTATGGGGCATGTAGTTCTGGGACTTGCAGGTGACTGAACCTAGTCCACTCGGTATTGATTTTTTCCCAATTGATTATGTAATTTAGCAATTTATAACTGAAATGTTGTAATTCTGGATAGCACAAAATACTGATATGCTAACTGAAAATGCAACATTAATGTACTGATAATGAAACATTTATAACTGGAGCATGTATAACTGAATAAACTGACCTAACATGTGCAATTAATGAACTAAAAGAACTACATAGCTAGGGTTCTGAAATCATGAAGGAATCTACACAAAATGATACTAAATTCATGACAATCTGATTTGAATCTTTGTAACAGCTAAAACCCAACAAGTTCTAAGATTCAAGAAACCTTAGGCATAGATAATACCAGGGGAATGAAGATTCTGACTGAACACTAGGGACCTAATGGGAGAAAGGAACCACTAGTGAAATCCCACATACCTGGTGATGAATTCCACGGAGAAATCTTTCAATTTTGGGGTTGAAACTGATGAACACTTGCTACGTTTTGGAACTAGGGCTGGTCGACTTTTTCTCCTTTATTTCTTTGGTTTGATCGATTAATTTGAGAATGAAGAGACTAAGGTAGGTTCTAATTAGTTTACTAGGCTTAAACTAATCAAAACTACGTAGTTTAGGGATTAAACGACGTAGTTTAGGGGTCCAACGCATAGGGAAAAGACCAAAAAACCCCTGACTTAAAAGCCTTCTGGGGTCACCAACGGTCCGTGCTGATCGTCCGTCGATCATGAATGGGTATGATATTTGGAGGGTCAGACCTACCGCCCTGGACCACCGACCGTGGTCTGACCTATGGTCCGTAGGTCCTGGCGTGGGTCTACCCTTTGTCAAATTTTCTGGGGGGATTTTCGGATGGGTTGCAGGTGGCCATCAACAGACCATCAGCATGGACTGTGGGTCACCCTACGGTCCGTGGGTGATAACCGTGGGTTGCACCTGCAACTTCAGAATATCTGCATTTTGGTAGTTCTAGCATACGGGGTGTTACAAATAGAGAAAGACACATAGTTCTCCCTTTTTCCTTTAGAATAGACTCTGAGGTCTAGTTAAATATGGGCACGATAGGGACCACATAATTAATTACTGGGGCTTCCTTTTATGAAAATAATTCCAAATAATTAATTTGAATTATTCTTACCATAATAAATTACAAATCATTCCAGTAAAAATTCGTAATTTCACTCCTCTATTTATATTTCGAAATTCCCTATTAAACACATATGTAATTTTCCATGTTAAGATTACAAATACTAATCAATAAATTAAATTACAGACGAACTTAATTCAATGATAAATTTTCTTGAGAGCACTGCTTAACTTATTTCATGTGTCGGATTCATAAATCCACCTGCAAGGTTTGACACGAAAACTTTTAAGCTTCTCAAAAAGGTGTATCATCAATCTCTATATCGAGATATGGATTTCGTCAACTAACTTATTATTTCACCAATATCATCATCCAATCTACCAGGAATATTGGTCTATCTTAGAATCTCACCTTTTAATAAATCAAAACAATAATTAACATCTACAGATCATAATAGTTATATCAGGATTAAGAATATAAGTATATTTAATAGTTTAGAGAATATGGTTTTGTTAGTAAGTCTAAAGCAACTATCTCTACTCAGTCCCGTTCAATACATACAAATTGCACTAGCACAAGAAGTTAAAACTATACCATTCCCATAATCAAGATAAACTACATATAATCTTGTGTTACAATCGACCGATGGAATGTCCAATTCCCATCTTAGATTGTAAACTAAAAAACTTTATACTTATAAGAACCGATGATTTAATCCTCTATGTATAAGCTTAAACTCTATAAACT
Organism: Solanum stenotomum; assembly: GCF_019186545.1. Lineage (NCBI taxonomy): Eukaryota > Viridiplantae > Streptophyta > Magnoliopsida > Solanales > Solanaceae > Solanum > Solanum stenotomum. The sequence continues at coordinate 48,399,550 of NC_064285.1, read as the reverse complement.
AAATCATGAACTATATAAGTACACATACACCATAATCGAATATATGATCTATTAAAAAAAATACATAATTATTCTATAATAAATACTATATCAAAACACGTGGTTAATAGTTTATATCCCAACAATCTCCCACTTGGACTTTTAACCATCACGATTGTTATAATGTACTATATCTGAATGCATTATTAATAGTATATACCCTACCAATCTCCCACTAAGATATTTAATCTTGAAAATTGTTAAAATACTATTTCTAAATACATTATTATCAATATATACCCTAACAATCTCCCACTTAGACTGTTAACAATGCATTTACAACTTTCACAAATATTCCTTTTATATTTCTTATCAAAAGGATCTTACCAAGTTGTTTTCTTATGCAAATTCGTCTATTAATGTTGAGTCGTAAATTATCATTTTTATATTATGAAAGTCCTCATAAACATACAAAACCAATTAATCTTCGTTATGATTCTCCCACTACGACTAAATATTACTACAATAGTCACACTTTCATGTTCTTGAGTCTTAATATTTTCCTCAAAACCTTTCGATAATGAAATATTAACAACTTTTTCATGTAGTGTTCTTTAATTTGCACAATATCACTTTCACTACTTGAGGTAGTAGCATTGTTATGTCTAGTAACGTTTCTCCCACTACGTAAATGCAATGGAACGTCAATTCTGACATACCGGTTAGATGTTCTTGAGTGTCTGAATTTACAACTGACTCATTTGTTATTTGTTTGTTCAGTTCCTGTAAAACAAGTTTACTTCTAGGAACATGGATTACTAATAGTCCTTTTCTAGAAACTTGACAGTTGTGTTCACATTGCCTTATTTTCTTTAGGACAATAAAATAAACCTTCTTTCATTCTTTTTGGATATCCAATTACTACGCACATTTCATTCCTGATTGGATAGGTATTGAATTCAAATGTGATATGTAGTTCTTAGAGCATATCCCAAAAGAAACAAAACAACAATGAATAAGCCAATTATTAATCTTATCATCTTCATAGGAGTATTTCTTTTCTGTTTTATACCAATATATTGTTGAGTGTCTGGTGTAGACAATTGAAATGCAATTATTTTATTCGATAAGTGACTCATCAGCTCTACAAAGAGGTATATGTCACTACAATCAAATTGCAGTGACTATATATTTTTTCATGATGCTATTTTCATCTATCTTAAAATTTTGAGTTTATCAAGACATTCAGACTTACAAAACATCAAAAATATATATTCATATCATGAGTAACCTTCTGAAAATCTCAGAATACTCAAATTCACCTCTTGCCTGAATGATCATTTACTGCACATATCAGAATAGATTAATTCTAACTTATCACTGCCATTATTTCCTTTATAAGAGGAAATGTCTCTTAAGCATTTTTATTTCTAAGCATGAGTAACATGTTGATAGTGACTTCACTTTCAATGAACCGTTATGTCCATTCTTTAACCAACTTCAAAGTTCTATCTAGAATAAATGACGCAGACACTAGTGTACATATAAGTTTCTTTCAATTTAAAAGATATTTTCTCTTTTGAGATAGATTAATATTCAATTCATGAGAAAAAAAATTCATGCATCAATATACAGTAAGAGATAACATATTCATCAAACTCAAAAGAGTTACAAGAAAAATATATTAAGTGTCCATATCTTATTTAGAGAGAAACCGAAAAATAATTTCATCTAACATGAACATATATAATGCAATTTTTTTTGAATTAATATCTTATCTCTATAGAATTAAATACTTGAGTAGTATTAAGTAAGTCCGTAAAGTCTGTTGAAAATTTGAGATATAATACATTGAATAGATCATAATACGTCGAATAATCCTAAATAACAAAATCCAGGGCTCATTTATACATATATATCCACACATCTTGAATAACCAATTGATGGTATTGGAGAACTACTCATGCAATACACATGTACAATGACCAATATTCACTTCATAATCTTATACAGATCTAACTCAGATGGAGAGTCTACTATTAGTTTGAGTCAAGTAAAAATAATCCTAGTTACATTGATTCAATCATATATCATTCAGTTTAGGAGAGTTATTATAGATTATCAAGACTAGAGATTAAATACATAGTCACTTGTATTAATTTCATCTGATATGGAGGAAGGTCTAAGCCAACACATGAAACTAACACTTCACTACTATTTAATCTTGGTAATTGAGGGAGGGATCCCTATAACCAAATATGGCCAAAAACTCATATAACGATCAAATATACTCATATAACGATCAAATATATTCATGTTAACTCATCACGTGTAATCATTTACCACATTTAACATAAATAAAACTGATATAAAGGATTATACTCATACTAAATCACATTTTAATTCCAAAGAACGACTTAGAAACCATTTTAAGGGCCTCAAAACTATAACCACATAGCAATGAGTATTTCTTACTAGTCCGTCACCAATGAACTTGACAAATTTCAGGTTAATTCGAGTCTATAAAATATATTTCCAAAGCTATGATCAAATTCACATTCAAGTGGTTTAAGTATCTTTAGAAATTAAAACAATATGAATTTATCATATTCAGATAAAATTTTAATCCGATAAACTACCTAAAATCCATCTAAATAATTTTTGATGGAACCATCAAATTTCAAGTCAATTAAAGATTAGGAAATCCATGACCACCTACATTATGATCAAATTTGAAAACTAATTGTTTTAGACATAATTAAAGATTAAAATAACATGATTCAGATTTTCATTCTCTTTTTATAATTATCTCATGAGTATAAAACATACGTTGTGTCCTTCCTTTGGCTAAGACACTCAATACCTTCTTATAACAAATTATTCTCTAAATTAATACACTTGAGAATCCAAGATAATATGTTTCTCTCTTTTGAGTGAAAACCTCGATATCTCTACTTATGAATTGATTAAACATTACTAGTATTTTAAGGTAAATCACCATTTACGTAAATAAATATTTACCACTAATATTCACTTAGAATAATTTATACATGATGAATTGAGAATCTTCTAATGACTCATATAAATAGATCATTTTAATGAATCCTATTTATTAATCACAATTTTCAATTCATGTAGTACAAAATATATTATCACATGTATAAAGTCTAAAGAATTTTCAACGATTTCAAATAAATAAACCACTTAAGTGATAACTATTTATTAATAAAAAAATTCTTAATTTGTACAAATTGATACATACATATATCTATCACATAATGAATAATATGCTCAAATTATTATTGAACAAAAAGAAAAAAAATAATCCAATTGACCTGAAGAGTGATTGCCCCCGCCACTTAATAAGGTTTGGAGTCAACAATTAGTCAAGAACAAATTTTATAATGTTAACAAAATACTTCACAATTAGTTCAATGATAATTTGTTCATCAACAACCTCTATGACTCCCTTTCTTATCGAGCTTTGCAAATTTGATGGATTAATAAGAAACAACCCAAAAAAAATTGCAACTAGCCATCGAAAAAAATCAATTACATGTGCGGAAGTTCGAACTTTCATAATTAAATAAAAAAATCCATTGAACTATAACTTTTCTTTGAACTGATGAAAAGTTTTCAATTTGGGTTCCATTAAATTAAAAATAAAGGACTTCGAATAATCATTATGACAAGTGTTTACTGTTGCTGTCCCTTCCCACGTGAAAATTAAAAACTGTCCCCAACACGTTTTGCCCTCTTGATCATCTCACAATTTAAGAGTGTATGTACTTTAGCCAACAAATCAAAAACATTCAAGTTTCATTTGATTAGTTCTTTTCGTGATAAAAATATATTTACCAACCACGAATCATACATACAATTGTACATACATATATTTTATGTTATCTATAAAGATGTAAGTATGACTCTTGATGCCAATTGTTGGAAAACTATATGCACAGCGGAAGCATACCATAATCATACTACTTACACAAATAATCGACAACAAATAGATTATGCTAGAACATATATAATCATTCTAGATCACATAAACTTTTTGAAATTTAATTCAAGGATTACCTCTTGAAGCGTGAGCAGATACCTTTAATCAAATCCACAAGCTAGAACCTTTAAACGAATCCACAAGCTAGTCCACAAATTGGATGACAGTTTTGCGGTCTTCTACAATGATCCCAAGTTCACTTTCGAACTCTCTCAATACCTAGGTGGGTAAGTATCTTATATAAAAGTTATCTCTTTCAAGGGTTAGAAGAATCCCTATTTATAGAGATTTCTTCTTAGTCCAAGGAGAAGGAATACCATGTCTTTCCTATGTACATCTCCCTTTTCTTAGAATAGAAAAAGTCATGTCATTCTCCCTTTCCTTAGAATAGAAAAAGTGATATACTTCTCCCTTATCTTAGAATAGAGAAAGACACATACTTCTTCCTTTTCCCTTTAGAATAGACTCTGAGTTCTAATTGAATATGGGCACGGTAGGGACCACAAATTAAAATAATGAGGCTTCCTTTTATGAAAATAATTCCAAATAATTAATTTGAATTATTCTTACCATAATAAATTACAAATCATTCCACTAGAAATTTGTAATTGCCTTCCTCTATTTATATTTAGAAATTCCTCATGAAACACATATGTAATTTTCCATGTTAAGATTACAAATACTAATCAATAAATTAAATTACTGACGAACTTAATTCAATGATCAATTTCCTTTAGAGCACTGCTTAACTTGTTTCATGTTCCGGATTCATAAATCCACTTGCAAGGTTTGACACAATAAAACATTTTAAGCTTCTCAAAAAGGCATATCATCAATCTCTATCTCGAGACATGGATTCTGTCAACTACATTTTTATTTCACCAATATCATTATCCAATCTACCAGGAATATTGACCTATCTTAGAATCTCATTGTCATTACCCAGAACATCGTGATTGACACCCACACTAACCTTCAGTGGGAGAACCATTAATACTAATTAGCTAACCAAGAACTACACATCTTATTAAAAAAACTAAGGCATTTAAAGTTACGGTAGCAGGTTTAAATGCTAAAGGAAATATAGAGTTCCCATAATCTCCAAAGTCAAATCAATCAACTGCAGAAATAATGCCTAGAACCTTAAAGTCAAAGTATCAAAATATCTAAGGTTCAACCATAAGTCTAAACAAAAATATGGGTACAACCCAAATTGAACATAGGAATATCTAATTAACTAGTCTAAGCTCGAAATTGGACATAATCAGAAAGAGAACTCATGGCAGCCCGGAAGAACTAGCTCATCGTTGAATTTGAATGATCACTGATCTTTTAATCGAAGTCTGTCAATAGCCGCCTGAATATGCTCTGTACTCAACAAAAAAAGAGCAAGAGCAATATCAGTACACAACCACAATGTACTGGTAGAATCACACAACTATCCCACTAAGTGCAACATACATAAGCCATTACAACATAATAATAACATGCATACCGAACATATACAATATCAATATCATTTACGAATAACGATCAGGTTCATAATTCTCAATTACACAGTTATGTCAAGTCACTGGTCCTCCCATGAAACCTAAACCCAAACTATTAGTGTACTAGTTCGTGGTACCCGATCCAATGTTTATGCCGGAACGTGGCAACCGATCCAAGTTAGTGTGTCGCAACGCAACACCTGATCCATTTAACATGCCACAATCACAATCACATGTTTATTTTCAAATCATACAATCAAGTTATGATTCATGACATTCATCATTCACCTATCCTCTATTACAATTAATGTGATCAATAATGCAACATTCACATACATACATGTAGGATAATGAAGCAAAAAAAAAAAAACAGACATCACACAACATGAAATCACAACCATCACCTACCTCGAAACAAGCTTGAATCCCCTAAGAAATTTGATTCTTCCCTTTCCTGATTTATTCCACTTGTTCTTGGTCTACAAACAATTAATTTAACACAGAAATCAATAAACAATAACTAATTACCCAAGTTATCAACCATACTATCAACCCTAGATCAAACCCATGATCCCCATACCCAGATTAGGGTTTTTTCCACCATAACTTCTAGATCAAAACCCTCCTCCATCAATAATTACCCATTAGATTACATTCTGCGGGTCGAAAAATGGGTTTGGGGAGCTAAAACCATACCTTTTAGCCCTAAGAATGTTGAAAAACCGTCAAGAAAGCACTTGAGGTCGTCTCCTAGCTCTCAAAGTTGAAAAGTGCAGAAAAAACCTTTTTTTGGGGTTTATTTCTGACTTAAGTCGCGTCTGTCCCGCTATGTCGGCCCAAATCCCGCCACAGCGACCTCGCCCTGGTGGGAAAACCTGCCTCAGCGGCTTGCACGAAAACAATGAGCAAAATTAATAATTCCAATACCCCATTTCAAAACACACCTTCAACCAATGACACTCAGAAACTACCACTTCACGCTAAGATCAGTTTTCGGGGTTCCACTCACCCAAATTCAATTTCGTAAAGTTGTACGGGTTCCTTAAGGTTTTAGCTATCTACTCATGTGACCAAAATCATAATTATATCACCCAGTTATTACAAGATTTCCCTAGACCTTACTAACTCCGATTTCATCCAAATCTGGACTAGGTTGGGAAATCTTAAGTTACTGCGAAAAAGTTTTCTGGCCCAAAATTTTTCCCTGTTAGCTTTTCTATAACGACGGGAATCGGTCCTTACAATAGATACCAATTTACCCATCACTCATCCCCGAGTGACAAACTTAGGAAAAATAGGCTAAAGAAAGAATGAAGTAGTACCTGAATCGATGAACAACCGGGGATACTTTTCTCGGATGTCCTTCTCGATTTCCCAAGTATCTTGCTCAACTGGACGATTCTTCCACTGAATTTCACGGACTGAATCTCTTTGGTTCTCAACTTCCGGACGTCACGATCAAGAATTGTAATCGGTTCCTCCTCATATTGAAGGTCCTTGTATAACAGACTTGAGTCCCATTTTATGATGTAATCTCTGTGACCATGATGTCTCTTCAACATGGACACATGAAATATTGGATGAACTCCCGATAAGTAAGGGGGTAAAGCCAATCTATAGGCCACGGGCCCTACACATTCAAGAACCTCAAAGAAACCAATGTATCACGGACTTAGTTTGCCCTTCTTGCCAAATCTCATAACCCCTTTCATGGTTGATACCTTAAGAAGAACATTCTCACTAGTCTGAAATGTCATGTCTCTTACCTTATGATCCACATACTTCTTTTGTCTACTCTGGGCTGCTAGAAGCTTAGCTTGAATACTCCTCACCTTATCTTGAGCATCCTTCACTAAATCAACCCCCAAAGGTTTCACATCTCCTGCCTTGAACCATCTTATGGGTGATCTACATCCCCTCCCATAAAGTGCCTCAAATGGTGTCACATCAATGCTGGAGTGATAACTATTATTTATCTTGAGCATCCTTCACTAAATCAACCCCTAAAGGTTTCACATCTCCAGCCTCGAACCATCCTATGGGTGATCTACATCCCCTCCCATAAAGTGCCTCAAATGGTGCCATACCAATGTTGGAGTGATAACTATTATTATAGGAGAACTCACACAAAGGTAAGAACTTATCCCAATGCCCTCCAAAATCAATCACACATGCCCTCAACATGTCTTCTAACACTTGAATAGTCCTCTCTGACTGCCCGTCCATCAGTGGATGGAAGGCTGTACTAAATGTTAGTTGTGTGCCCAATTCATCATGTTACTTCCTCCAAAACTTGGATGTGAATTGGGTACCATGGTCTGAGATGATAAAAAGGGGCACTCATGCAACCTCACTATCTCTTTCACATAAACTTTAGCCAATTGTTCAGCATTATAATCTATTCTTACCAGGATAAAATGGGCTGATTTAGTTGATCTGTCAACCACTACCCAAATAGAATCAAACTTTGCCAAAGTCTTGGGAAGACCAACCATAAAATCCATCGCTAACCTTTCCAACTTCCATTCCGAAATTGGCATTCTCTGAAGTAAACCTGCAGGCCTTTGATGCTTATATTTTACTTGTTGGCAATTTTGACACTTAGCTAGAAACTCTGCAATATCCTTCATCATGCCCGGCCACCAATAAATTCGCTTTAAATCTCGGTACATCTTGGTCACACCCGGATGAATGGAATATCCCGAACATGGGATTCTGTGAACAATTTCTAAATCAAGTCATCAAATCGAGGAACACAAATCCTTCCTTTAAAGCTGAGCATAACTTCCACATCAAGAGTGGTCTCTTGTGCCTTACCAATCGCAGTCTACTTCTTAAGCTCATTCAAATTTTCATCCTCAAACTGTTTGGCCTTGATCTCCTCCATGAACGTGGTCCTTACTTCAATGCTAGCTAACACCCCACCTTTCTTTGAGATGCCTAACTGCATGAACTTAGACTCCAAGGTCAGAATTTCCTTAGCCAGAGGTCGCTTGGATATGCTCAAGAAAGCTAGACTACCCATACTCACCATTTTTCGACTCAAAACGTCTGCCACTACATTAGCCTTACTCAGATGGTGACATCATAATCCTTGAGTAGCTCCATCAACCTTTGTTGTCTCAAATTCAGATCCTTTTGAGTGAACACATGCTGCAAACTATGATGATCAGTAAACACCTCATACTTAACACCATAAAGATAATGTCGCCAGATCTTAAGAGCAAATACCACCGCTGCCAACTCCAAATCATGCGTTGGATAATTCCTCTCATGCACCTTAAACTGTCTCGATGCGTAAGCTATAACATTTTTATCCTGCATTAACACCTAACCCAAACCAAAATGTGAAACATCACAATAAACTATAAAATCTTTACCTTCTACCGATAGTACTAGAATATGTGTTGTGGTCAAGAGAGTCTTGAGCTTTTGAAAGCTCTTTTCACATTTTCAGTCCATTCAAACGGTATATCCTTTTTAGTAAAGTTTGTCAAGTGCATGGCTATAGAAGCAAAGTTCTTCACAAATCAACGATAGTAGCTAGTGAGCCCCACAAAACTCCTAACTTCCATCACAGAGCTAGGTCGAACCCAATTCTTAACCGTCTCAATCTTTTGAGGATCTACCATTACCCCTTCTTTCGAAACTACATTCCCAAAAAATGCAACCGAAGTCAACCAAAATTCACACCTAGAAAATTTTGCATACAACCTTTGTTTCCCAAGAACACCCAAAACAAAATGAAGATGGTCGGCATGCTCCTCCTCACTTTTCGAATAGACCAAAATATCATCAATAAAGACTACAACAAACGAGTCAAGAAATGGCTTGAACACTCCATTCATTAAACTCATGAAAGTTGCAGGTGCATTAGTTAAACCAAAAGACATAACTAGGNATGGTCGGCATGCTCCTCCTCACTTTTCGAATAGACCAAAATATCATCAATAAAGACTACAACAAACGAGTCAAGAAATGGCTTGAACACTCCATTCATTAAACTCATGAAAGTTGCAGGTGCATTAGTTAAACCAAAAGACATAACTAGGAATTCATAGTGCCCATAATGGGTTCTAAACGTCGTCTTAGGCACATCCCTAGGCCTAATCTTTAACTAATGGTAACCAGACCTTAGATCAATTTTAAAGAAAACTGATGCACTGTCATGACCCGAGGTTACCCCCTAGATGTAACATGGCGTAGTTGACCCCGAAGGGGTCACATACAAGCCCTTAGCATAATCATACACATAATGTCATAAGAAATAATGCAGAAATTAAAACTTTTTCTTCAACAAACAAAGTCATTTTTTTACAAAACAGAAAGAAGTCTAAACATTGTCTCATTGGCCATCAATAAAATCGAATACTTAGACATATAGGGATACAACCCTTACATAGTTCTAAAATGAAACTAATAAAATAAACTACTAAGATATCTACTAAGTAAGATGTTGGTCCCCGAACTTGAGGACTTATCAACTGGCTTGGAGGATCACCTATTCCAAGCCCTTTGAACCAAAACTACCATTTCCATGAACCAACCCCCTACATTGTAGAAAATATGGAGATATGGGTTAGAACAAAAATGTACTAAGTATGGTAGCCATGCACAAAACCATTAAAACATACATGAAAAGGGACATTTCATTTGAAATCATGCTCTATGCCATTTTTGAACATCATCTTTGAAATAGTTGGAGAATGCAAACAATAAGGCAACTCACATACATTTCATTACAACCTGAGAAATATCATTATAACAACAAACATAGTCTCTAATATCAATATAATACAGATCCCAATCTTCACAATACGTAGCCTCCAATTATACAAGGATACACTGTTAAATACCAAGACCATCACATCATGAAGTAATCATCACATAAGCAACCTCTAAAACACACTTGTGCAATGTATCGTAGCTAATATGTGTTTACAATGTACAACACAAATCCAATATCACATTCATACTCATTTCATGGTAAAGCCATTAACTTAGTAACCTCTAGAAAATACTTGTGCAGTGTGGGGTTATCATCCCATAATACCAACTCTACTAAGTACTCCTTTGAAGCTACCTTAGTGATGCATTACATCTTTAGACTTCATTATATGCAATATTCACAAATTAAGTAAATAGTCATGTACATTACTCGAATACAAGAAAAGTCATGCATAACAACTATCCATTCAATATACATACATGCATTTGAATCTCATCATAATGCAAAGGAACCATCCCATGACATCCTACTAAGTCTACTTGTGCAATGTGGAAGTGAAGTCTCATACCTCCACTCCTACTAAGTAAACTCACCAAGAAGTCATAGTATAGTTCATGTCTAATTCATTAACTTCATTATTATAGGGAAAAGTTGTCATTACCGACATAGACCATGTGAGCTACATGGAATCCGGTGTCATATAACCCCACACCGAAAGAAGGCGTTCTTACTTGCCGAAGGTAGAACTAATTATATTTTGCTTCTAAGTGGATCCATTAGCTAAGTCCTATGTTTGGCACATAGTTATGGGATAGGGAGATTGCTACTAGAAATCCAACCTATTGCATTAGCGGAGGAGCTTCCATCTCATGAGTTTACTATAGATGACCCAACCTATTGCATTAGCGGAGGGGCCTTATTCTCATCGTCCATATCCACTCGGTACTAAGCATTATTTCTCAATTATACATAATTAGTAAGGAATTGTATCTACATATGTGAAGGCATACTTTACCCTTCATTCAATACAACTCACTAAATAGCTCATAGATTCATTTAAAGGCGAGAACTAACTTTCACCCTTAGAATCATCATTAGTATGTGAGTATAACTTTCACACTAAGATCATGTGTTCTCATGAGAATGGACTTTCAATCAACACAATATGATCATCATGGTCATGTACATTTCATGCATAATAATGAGTAAAGGTGCACATGAGAACTATACTTTTAATTAACACCATTGATACATCATATTCATGTTTATGCATGGAGTGTGTGTGCACGCATGATTGTCTTCACAACAGCACAACAACAACAACAACATTATCATCATAGACACCTCCCTTCTCAAGGGGGTCACAACATGTACATAATATCCTAACTCATGCACGATTCACATATATTGCATTTAAGGATCTTAGAACATGTAAATCAACACATCTAATATTCATTACAATAGACATGGATACATTCATCATAGCAACACCATCATGATCATAACATAACATTCGTATTCATATCATATCATACTTAGCCATATCTAGGGTTGTAGGGGAGAGTGACCTTATCTCAACACTACAATACATATGGCAAGTAAGCACCTCTACCATAAGTGGATCAACAATTAATAATTGGAATACTTGACAAGTAAACACCCCCACCATAAGTGGATCAATCCATTCGTATATAATAACTTCACATAACATACCTTCATAGATTGCCCTTCAAGGCCAAGAATTGAGATCAAGTCTAACATCTCAGATTTGGCACAATAGATAGAAGAACATCATAATCCAACAACATGACCAATATGATCATTTTCAAGGTAATTCATATCTACAAGATTCTATAATATTCCATTCATGTATAGGTGATCTAAACTAAGGCCATTCATCAAGAAATTCATCAACCCTAGAAGATCACATCTAACCCCTCAATTTACCTCTTTCGTGATATAACCCTAGAACAAGTCAATTTCATCTTAGATTCATAAGGTAATCAAGAATACATGTAAAACTATACTTAGATCATGTAAATACATCATAAAAAACTATAATTCAATCAATTGAATAAACTTCTAACAACACTCATTGTGTAGAGAAAAGCCATAGCAAGGGTTGGGGGAAAACTCATGGATTCTTTAGATTTGAAGTTAAAACCATCTAAAGTCAGTAGTATTACCAATAATAAACATAGTTCAATCTTTAAGAACAACTTATAAAGGAAACCATGGGGTTGAGTTGAAACCCTAGCTTTTAAAGATTTCTAGAATTGAATTAAAAGCTTTTGAGAGGGCTCCATGGGTGATAGCTACCCATGGATGAAAACCACCAAACTTTAGGTGTAGAAACCCACGCAAATCCTAAGAGAAATCCTCTATCTTCAAGCCCCTAGGCTGGTTTCTTCATTGGTCTTCAATGGTGTTCTTGGAGAGAAGACTTTGGGAGAGAAAGGGAATTGGGTTTTGATTGGGGGGTCTTTAGTTGAAGTGAATTAATGAATTAGTCTAGGGTCCTATAAGTTTATATAAGTCATTAATTAACCACCTAATCAACCTCCCTTAGCCTCCACTTAATTAACTAATCAATTTACTAACTCCTAACTCGAAACAAAACTACCAACACACAGCCCAACCTACGGATAGCCTTCCACGGACCGTAGACCAATCTACTGGCTGTGTTTGGCTTCCGTGGTTTGGGACTGTGGCTTTAAATGTTGCATGCCCAAGGAGAAACTAAGTATGGATTCACGATGTCCATCCACGGACCGTGGTATGGTCTACAGGGCGTGGTTTGCCTCCGTAGATCACCACCAAAAGAAACAGACCATGCTGTCCAGGCAGCTTTGGGGGACTATTTTGGGGTCCTCCTCAAGGACCCCTCGAGTGGTCTTTGGGGAGTCGTACCCCGATGTTTAACCCCTAAACATGTACATATAAGTATGAGAGTCACTTCTACAAGTTTACACCCTCAAACAACACTCCATACTTCAACGACAAGACCCCTTCAACACACTAGTTCAAATGACTAGTTTCTAGACGTTATAGTCGTTTCTTGACGTTTGACCTCCAATCTCCTCAAAATAACTTCAAAAGCCATTTTTCATCATTTAAACAAGTTTCCAACTATAAACTAACATGTGAGGCTCTAGTTCGACCTACTAGATTTAGTCAAGCCCTAGCTAGGTCTTACTAGGTTTTACGGGGTGTTACATGCACGTTGCAATTGGTCAAAAAGATCATCTATTAGCGGCAATGGGTACTTGTTTCGAATGGTGACCCTATTCAATTGTTGGTAATCTATACACATCATCATACTACCATCCTTTTTCTTAACAAACAAAATTGGGTCACCCCAAGGGGAAGCACTAGGACGAATANGCAATGGGTACTTGTTTCGAATGGTGACCCTATTCAATTGTTGGTAATCTATACACATCCTCATACTACCATCCTTTTTCTTAACAAACAAAACTGGGTCACCCCAAGGGGAAGAACTAGGACGAATAAATCCTTTATCAAGAAGTTGTTGGATTTGAGCCTTAAGCTCTCTTAACTCTACCAGGGTCATGCGATATGGAGGGATTGAAATGGAGCGGGTAACGGGTTCGAAATCAATGAAGAAATATATATCTTTATCCGGAGGCATACCAGACAAATTAGTAGGAATCACTTCTCTAAATTTTGACACCATAGGAATAGACTCAATAGAGGGAGACTTAACCTCCACATCCCGAATATGAGACAAATAAGCTAAACAACCCTGCTCTACAAGTTTCCTAGCCTGAATCGAGGATATGATCTTAGCTTGCTTAGGCTTGTACACCCCTTCCAACTCTAACTTTTCCCTACCGGGGATCTCTTGAGTTACAAACTTAGTATTACAATTTAACACCGCATAATAGGGGGACAACCAAGTCATGCCTAAGATTATATCAAAGTCAGTCATTTCCAAAATTACCAAATCAGCCCAAGTCTGAAAACCCATAAATAAAATAGGACAAGCACGATAGACATGGGTGACTATGACCGACTCTCTAACTAGGGTAGAAACATGGATGGGGCCTCATGTATATCACAAATCATATTAAATTCTGAGGAAAATCGCATGGGCACATAAGAATAAGTAGAAACCGAATCAAATAACACATTAGCCATCCGGTCACAGACAAGAATAACACATGTGATCACTGTGTCAGATACCTCAGCCTTGGTTTTGCCTGGAAAGGCATAACACTGAGCCCTATCATCGTTAAGGGTGACTTCCCTGCCTAGCTGCACTGTACCTCTGCTTGCGTTACCATTTCCTCGACCTTCACGACCTCGTTGATTACCTCCTCGCCCACCTTGTGGATGCCCTTGACCATTATTACCATTTCCCATGGGTACCACTGCTCTAGACTGCTGCTGTGTGGAATCCATCATGCACGGGTGGGGATAATCTCTCCTCATATGCCCAGGTTCTCCACACTTATAACATGTGCGATCAAAAGATGTCCTGCTGCCTGTCGAAGGTGCGGCTCCCTGGCTATCCTGAATCAAATTCTGAGGTGGAGTTCAAGAGTAATTACCTGTAGAAGCGGACATATAAGACTGAATTGGTCGGGCTGCAAGTGTTGGCACCTGAACCTCTTGAGTAGGAACCCTGGAAGTTACCTGAATTCTTGGCTTTCTTAGCCAATACCTTAGCTTGATCATCTTGCCTCACCCCCTCCACTTTCTTCACAAAAATTGTCACTTCATTAAAACTTTTTCCAACTATGAACAAACAATACATGTAACTCGGAATTCAGTCCCATAACAAACAAACGAATGCTCTCTTCCTTAGTAGTCACCAATTGAGTAGAATATCTAGACAAAGTATTGAACTTGGCCTCATAAGCAGCTACAGTCATACCACCTTGTTCCAAGGGCATGAACTCATCTTTCTTACGATCTCTCAAGGTCCGGGGCACATATTTTTCTAGGAACAGAGCATGAAACTGAGTGCAAGAAAGTGGGTGTAAAGTTAAAGATCTGCATTCCACATAGGCTCTCCACCACTTCTTAGCCTCACCTTGAAGGTGAAAAGCCACAAACTCCACGCCATGCTAATACACAATTCCCATCTTATGAAGCCTCTCATAGCAATCTAAAATAAACTCATAGGCATACTCACTCTCAGAACTAAGAAATACAGGAGGCTTTAGCTTCAAAAACTTAGTCAAAATTGCATGCTCATTATCATTCATAATAGGACACAACAAAGGATGGAAGAAAGCATCAATACATCCAGTTCCACCCACCTTGGGGGAAATGTTAGCAATAGGGGGATGGGCGGAAGCCTGAGCTGCTTGAACAGAGGGAAGCACTCCAGGACCAACCAACCCTTTCAAGAATGACATAATATATTGAGCTAACACTGGGTCTAGAGGAGGAATACCTGTAGCCTAAGCTTGCACCTCTTCCTCTTGTCCAATATCCTCCTCATTCTCAACCTCAAAATTTTCCTCTATCTATTCCTGATGCGCAAAAGAGTTCTCATTTCTGAGAGCATTCTCAACAAGAGCTACATCCCTAGTAGGCGCCACACTTTCTCGGCCTCTACCCCTAGCTCTTCATCTACCCCTGCCTCGACTGCGACCTCTCACTGCAGGTTCCTCATTTGGAACATTGACGGGAGCCACGGGACTGACGCCGTTGAACCTAGTGTTAACCACCTGTGGACAGAAGAGTGAATGAGGTTATATACCAATTTGAATCACCAGATACCAATTGGAATCAAGTTATAGCACAAAAGGAGAAAAGAGAAAACAGAGAGATTTCCTAAAGTCCTATAACCTCTTGAATAAAAATACACACATCTCCGTACCATTCTGCAAGACTCTACTGGACTCATTTTGGTACATCGAGATCAACGAACCTAGGCTCTGATACCAACTTTGTCACGACCCAGACCATCGTCATTGACACCCTCACTAACCCTTCAGTGGGAGAACCATTTATACTAATTAGCTAACCAAGAAATACACATCCTAATAAAAAACTAAGGCATTTAAAGTTATTGAAGCAGGTTTAAATGCTAAAGGACAAATAACGTTCCCATAAACTCCAACGTCAAATATAACAACTGCGTAAATAATCCCTAGAACGTGAAAGTCAATGTACCAAAACATCTAAGGTTCAACCATAAGTCTAAACAAGAAGATGGGTACAACCTAAACTGAACATAGTAATATATAATGAACTAGTCTAAGTCTGAAATGCGGACATAAACAGAAAGAGAACTCATGGCAGCCCAGAAGAGCTGGCTCACCCTTGAATTTGAAATGATCACTGATCTTCTAAGCGAGGTTTGTCAATAGCCGCCTAAAGATGCCCTGTAATAAACAAAGAAAGAGCAAGTGCAGTATCAGTAAACAACCAAAGTGTACTGGTAGGATCACGTGGCTATCCCACTAAGTGCAACGTACATAAGCCATTACAACATAATAATAACATGCATACACCGAACATATACAATATCAATATCATTTACGAATAACGATCAAGTTCATAATTCTCAATTACATAGTTATGTCAAGTCACTGGTCCTCTCATGGAACCCAAACCCAAACTATTAGTGTACCAATTCGTGGTACCTGATTCAATGTTTTTGCCGGAACGTGGCAACCGATCCCATATTTATGCTGGAACGTGGCAACCGATCCAAATTAGTGTGTCGGAACGCAACACCCGATCCATTCAACAAGCCACAATCACAATCACAATCACAAGTATATTCTCAAATTATACAATCAAGTCATGATTCATGGTATTTATCTTTCACCTATCCTCATTTACAATTAGTGTGATCAATAATGCAACATTCACGTACATACATGTATTATAATGAAACAAGATTAAACATACATCACACAACATAAAATCACAACCATCACCTACCTCGAAACAAGCTTGGATCCCCTAAGAAACTTGATTCTTCCCTTTCCGAATTCGTTCCGCTTATTCTTGGTCTACAAACAATTAATATAACACGAAATCAATAAACAATAACTAATTACCCGAGTTACCAACCATCCTATCAACCCAAGATCAAACCCATGATCCACATACCAGATTAGGGCTTTTCCCACAATAACTTCTACATCAAAACCCTCCCCCATCGATAATTACCCATTAGATTACATTCTACGGATCAAAAAATGGGTTCGGGGAGTTAAAAACCATACCTTTAGCCTTAAGAATGGTGAAAAACCATCAAGAAAGCACCTGGGGTCGTCTCCTAACTCTAAAAGTCAAAAAGTGTAGAATAAAACATTTTTGGGGTTTATTTCCAACTTAAGTCGCATATGTCCCACTATGGCGGCCCAAGTCCCGTCACAGCGGCCCCGCCCTGGTGGGAAAATCTCTCCTCAACGGCTTTCACGGAAACAGTGAGCAAAATTAATAATTCCAATACCCCCATTCCACAACACACCTTCAACCAATGACACTTAGAAACTACCAGTTCACGCTGAGATTAGTTTCGAGAGTTCTACTCACCCGAATTTAATTATGTAAAGTCGTATGAGTTCCTTAACATCTTAGCTATTTACTAATGTGATCAAAGTCATAATTAGATCATCTAATTGTTACCAGATTTCCCTAAATCTTATTGATTCTGATTTCATCCAAATTTGGACTAGGTTGGGAAATCCTAAGTTACTACGAAAAAGTTTTTTGGCGCAAGATTTTTCCTCGTTGACATTTCTATAACGATGGGAACTGGTCGTTTCACTCGTCTTTTAATAAATCAAAAGGATAATTAACATATATAGATCATAATAGGTATATCAAGATTAAGAATATAAGTACATTTAAAAGTTTAGAGAATATGCTTTTGCTAGTCAGTCTAAAGCAACTATTTCTACTCGGTCCCGCTCAATACATACAAAATGCACTAGCACAAAAAGTTGGAACTATACCATTCCCATAATCAAGATAAACTACATATAATCTTATGCTACAATCGTACCGATGGCATGTCCCATTCCAATCTTAGATTGTGAACAAAAAAACTTTATACTTATAAGAATCGATGATTTAATTTTCTGTGTATAAGCTTCAACTCTATATACTAAATCATCTACTATATAAGTAAACAACCACCATAAATGAATATATGATCTATTAAAATGAATAAATAATTATTCTATAATAAATACTATATCTAAACACGTGGTTAATAGTATATATCCCAACAATCTATACCAATTTAAAAAGCTTATACTAATCAACAGTGACACAGGTGCAACACATGTATGAGAACTAGTTAAACTAAAAGTGAGTTCATGCAATGATGACTTGTGTGTTTGGTATGCAGGAGAATATTTTCTATGGAAAATAATTTCCTCGAAAGTACCCCGACCCCGACCGTTTATTTGGGGCCTGAACCTGACATCTGATCTAGGACTCAACCTTAAATCTTGCCCAAGACTCAACTTCTGAACCACGACCCGACCCTAACACCCGATGTGGGACTAAATTATTTAATTGGTACCCCACCCTAACACTCGAATAGGGACCTGATTCTGACACCTAACATGGTACTTGAATCCCACTCTCGACCTAGGATCCGACCCTGACTACTAATCTCAGACCCAATATTGATATCCAATAGGAGACCTAACCTCGATTCTCAATTCAGAACTCGACTTTCGAATTGAAACCCAACCACGATATTCAACCCGGGACCCAACTTTGGCACTGAGATCCGACCCTAACTATTAACCCAGGACCCAATACCAATACCCAATATGTGATCCAAAATGACACCGACTTTGGAATCAAGACTTGACCCCAACAACTAATCGAGACCCCACTTCTGAATTGGGATCCGACCCTGACACCTGATCTAGACCCTAATGATCTATTTGAGACCTGAATCTTACATCTAACCTGGGACCCGACCTTGACTCTTGACCCATAACTTAACTCTAACATACGACTCGAAATGTCAGGCCTCGACCCTACACCCCGGACGTGGCTGGCACTCAAGAACTATTGCTGGCCCCAAGTGAACCCTTGGTCTGGCTTACCTACTCAGCGGAATACTTTAAGCATTAAAAAAAGAACTTAAATGCAAGATAACTCAACTGTCCAAAAATCACTCTTTCTAATTCTAGCAATTGCAACATGTTAATCTTATAAATACAAGCCAAGAAAAGGATTAGTACCTTGATTTGGAATTTCTCCGGATTCGAAGAGATCTGGATATTTCCTCCAAAGAACTTTGATTGATGCTACCTCTTTTGTTCTCAACTTGCGAATTTGGCGATCTAGAATATGAAGTGGAATCTTCTCATAAGATGAGCTAACCTTGATTCCAATATCTTCACTTGGTATGATCAATGAAGGATCGCCCATACACTTTTCCAACATGGAGATGTCGAACACCGGATGGACTGCCGCTAATTCTTGTGGTAACTCTAACTCATAAGCTACATTGCCAATCCTCTTGGATATTCTGTAAAGCCAATATACCGGGGACTAAGCTTCCCCTTCTTACCAAATCTCATAACACCCTTCATGGGTGAAACTTTCAAGCATACCCAATCATCTACTTCAAACTCGTACTCCCTTCTCCTAACATCAGTGTAGGATTTCTGACGACTCTGGGCTGTTTTCAATCTCTGTTGAATAACTTTCACTTTATCCATAGCTTGATGAACTAAGTGTGGTCCTATCAACCCTGCTTCACCAACTTCAATAATCCAATAGTAGATCTACATCTTCTCCCATAAAGAGCTTCATAAGGAGCCATTTAGATGCTAGAATAATAACTATTGTTGTATGCAACTCAATGACTGGTAGGCGATCATCCCAATTACCCTTGAAATCAATCACCCAATACACTTTGATACCTCAAAACACTATCTCCCCCTTGTTCAAAAGCCATCACTTTTTGCTTATGAATACTTGCCTTTAAATTCAAGCAATAAAGGATCTTGATCTTGCTTATATTCTACTTCTGACACTAATGATGATTCAGCCCCATTCATCACCACTTTTTCCTCTTTATGTGGAATCCATTAGTCGAACTCCTAGTCGTGCAAGTCAATGCACCTCTTTTGCTAACTTTTTCTTATCTGCCTCAAAATGGGTGGTACTACCCATAGACAACTTACTCAAGGCATCAACAACTACATTAGCCTTAACTGGGTGATAAAGAATACTCATGTCATAATCCCTGAGTAATTCTAACCACGTCCTTTGTTTGAGATTAAGCTCTTTCTGACTAAACACATACTGAAGACTCTTGCGATAGGTGAACACATCCACATGAACACCATAAAGATAATGACGCCATATTTTCAAAGCAAATACTACGACAACCAACACTAGATCATGGGTTGGGTAATTCTTCTCATGAACCTGTAACTGTCTGGAGGCATAAGCTATAACTTTGCCATTCTGCATTAACACACAACCCAAACCAACTCTAGACGCATCACAATATACGACAAAACCTTGTGTACCTTCTGGCAAGGTCAATACTGGGCAGTAGTCAACATCTTTTTCAATTATCGAAAGCTTTTCTCACAAGATTCAAACCATTGAAACTTCACTATTTTTTGAGTCAACTTGGTCCAAGGGGATGAAATAGATGAGAACCCCTCTACGAACTTTCTATAATATCCAGCCAAACTCGAGAAACTCCTAATATCATTTGGAGATACGGGTCTAGGGAAATTCTGCACTACCTCAATTTTTTCTGAGTATCAACTTAAATTCCCTCTCCAGATACAATGTGGCCTAAGAATGCCATAAACTTAAGCCAAAACTCACACTTAGAGAACTTGGCATATAACTCCCTATTTTTTAAAGTCCGGAGAGCTATTCTAAGATGACTAGCATGATCTTCTTCATTCCTTGAATAGATTAGTATGTCATCAATGAAGACGATAACAAACATATCTCAATAAGGTTTGAAAACACTATTCATAAGGTCTATGAATGTCGCGACTGCATTGGTCAAACGAAAGGACATAACCAGGAACTCATAATGACCATAACGGGTTCTGAAAGCTGTCTTTGGAATATCACATTCCCTTACTCTTAACTGATGGTAGCCAGATCTGGGGTCTATCTTAGAGAAATAGGTAGCACCCTGAAGTTGGTCGAAAAGATCATCAATCCTTGGGAGGAGATATTTATTCTTGATGGTAACGTTGTTCAACTAACGGTAATCTATACACATCCTAAGGGAACCATCATTCTTCCACACAAATAAGATCGGAGCGTGATGAGTCCACATATTGGACTCATTTAGGGGTATATTTTAATAGAAATTGTGTCCTCAAATGCTTATTTTATCTCTATATCTAATGAAAACCCTTAAGTTTCAGGTATTTGAAGATTGAAGGAGAGTATGGACACTACTTCGCAAAAAGGAACGAAAAGGCTGAAAAGAATGAATAAAATGAAGACCTGAGGATCACCGAGTCCACTTGGCGAGTCACCAAAGGGTCTCACTTCACCTTTTGTTCTAGTGTGTTAAGCGCTAAATGAAAGGATCAAGTCGATGGAAGAGGGGAGTAGTCGGCGCATCGCAGAGATGTTCCGCGAGGCAGTACTATGTCACCCAATGACCCAGAGCACGATGATGCTGAAGGATGGTGAAAGATGGTGGTGAACTACATCAAGGGGCGAATCACCGAGTTGATCGACGATTCCAACTAATGTCGCCGAATGGTCCGCTAAAGCACATATTTCTTTGAAACTATAAATACTCGTAGAGGTTTTAGCTTTGTATTAGATTTTCAGTATCATCAAATTTTTAGTGTGAAACAATTAATATAATTTTAGTACTTTTTAGTTTTGCTTTGAGTTTGAGAGGGTTTGGAAACTTGAAGAAGAAGAGGGTTTCATCTCTAAGGATTTGGACTTGGATCTCTTGGATTATTCATTATTGGCCTGTAATAAGAGTTAAATCTTCATACCTATTTGAAAGCAAGCTCATTTAGGTAAGAATTTATATCTCTTGATGTGTGGTTAAAAACCCCAATTCTTGGGGTGTGATTTAGCGAATATGGGTTAAGATTGTTGTTGGGTCTTGTTTGCTGATAGATTAGATGTAGTTTAATGGTGATTTCATCTAGTAGTTGTGGTTGAATTTAACAAATTTGTAGTTGCTAATACAAGTTTATTTATGTATTTTCGGCTTGCTCGATAGAGAGGTCGCGAAACCAAGACTACTAGATTGATGGCCTAAGAAGTGGGTTGACATGAGGTTCAGCTCGAGAGAGTGAACTTTAGTCCCATATCCTAACACTCAACTTGAGAGAGTGAGTGGGATAAGGCGTAGGCTGGTCTTCATGCGGCAAGTGGGTGTCCGAGAGGAACCCATTTGAAATGGGGTAAGTTGCTCGAGAGAGAATTTATTCCCACGTATAGCTTAGCCAAGTCAGTAATACTCTACAAAGATTCTATCGAAAGTATGTACCCAATAATTTAGATTAACCCGTATTCTGGTCACATCCCAAGAATCCCCTCTCATTCATATATTTCTTTGTTATTTCTACTATTTTTGCTATACTTGTGACAAAACCCCCAAATAGATATTTGACACTTTTGTGTCCCCCTTTAATTTACAATGTTTTTAGTAGTTAATGTTTTTAGCTATGACTAGTTAGAACTGAATTTTATTTTTCTATTAATTATCAAAACCACTCCCTTGGGACTCGACCCCAACCCTTGGTTGGGTTATTATACTATTGCACGATCGTAGACACATGCATCGGAAGTTGTGTCGTTGATTACACAAACATCAAAATGGCGCCGCTGTCGGGGAGTGGTGTTATTTGAGGATTCTTAGATTAATAGAAATTCTGTTATTCTTAATTGTAGTTTATTTACTTAACTCTTAGTTTTGTTTAGCTTGTTTATGTGTTGAGACAAGATAATGAGTATACATGATATAGATGGTGAACCAATAGAGTACCTCTTTGTAGAAGTGATGAGGTTAAGGGATCGCATCCTAACCTTCAAGCATCTAGATGGAGAACTTTTTTCATGATTCGTGGCTGAGGTTTAAAACACTATTGACACAATGCCCAACACATGAGATCCCCGATCTAGTTCTACTGGAATGCTTCTATAGGACTCTAAATCCCAACAACAAAGGATTAATCGATATTCTTATCCCAGGTGGCCTTGAGAGATACTCTTATGAGACCGCAGCCAAATTCCATGACCTTCTGGCTAACACCAACAAGGATATTGAGAAGGACCAACAATTGATAGCTTTGCTGGGTCAGATGGATAACTTAACCCAAAGGGTCGAGGAACTGGAGATGATGTCCAAAGAGCAGAGCAAATGCATACTACCTAGCGTAAACTGAATCCAATCAGTTTAGACCCCAACTTAATTACCAAAAAAGAAACTCATTAATTGGGTGGTGAAAAGACCATAATGCCCTTCTAAAACCTGGATTAGACTTTCTTTAATTGAACAACCCAACTTCAAATGGGCATATCTCACTCATACGAACTCAAAATCACGAAACTCGGAGGCGTTGGAAAGATTATTCCAAGATCTTTCATAAGATATTTGGAAAAACACCTAACTCATCTTGAGCTAGGAGTTATGGTCGTTTGAAGTTGACCAAAAACTCAAACTTAACCAATTTTCCAGAATTTTTTTATTATTTCCAAAAATCACTCTTTCTAATTCTGGCACTTTCTAGTTCTTTCAATTTTTGAGATGTTACAATATCTCCCATGAGATTAATCTTAGTAGGCTAAGGGTGTAACATCTAACACTCAACTAAAACACCCTACAAGTAATACAAATACAACATGCCAACTTATAAATAAATACCAAGAAAATGATTAGTACCTTAATTTGGAACTTCTCTGGATTCGAAGAGATGTGGATATCTTTTCTTCATGTCCTCCCCAGCTTCCCAAGTATCTTCCTCAACAAACTGATTCCTCTAACAAACTTTGACTGATGCTACCTCTTTTGTTCTCAACTTGCGAACTTGGCGATTTGGAATCTGAACAGGAATCTCCTCATAAGACAAGCTATCATTGATCCCAATATCTTTAGTTGGTATTATAAATAAAGGATCGCCCATGCACTTCTTCAACATGGATATTTGAAAAACCGGATGAACCGTGGCTAACTCTTGTAGTAGTTCCAACTCATAAGCTACATTACCTACCCTTTTGGATATTCTGTAAGGGCCAATATACCGGGGACTAAGCTTCCCCTTCTTACTAAATTCTCATAAAACCCTTCATGGGTGAAACTTTAAGTATACCCAATCATCTACTTTAAACTCTAACTCTCTTCTCCTAATATCAGTGTAGGATTTGTGACGACTCTGCGCTATTTTCAACCTCTCTTGAATCACTTTAACCTTTTCCATAGCTTGATGAACTAAATCTGGTCATATCAACCCAGCTTCACCAACCTCAAACCACCCAATAAAAGATCTGCATCGTCTCCCATAAAGAGCTTCATAAGGAGCCATCTGGATACTAGAGTGGTAACTATTGTTGTTAGCAAACTCAATGGGAGGTAGGTGATCATTCCAATTATCCTTGAAGTCAATCACACAATCTACCTAGACACCTCAAAACACCATCTCCCTCTTGTTCAAAAGCCATTACTTTTTTCTTATGAACATTTGCCTTTAATTCAATAAAAATAGGATCTTGGTCTTGCTTCTCTATTTACTTCAGACACTAATGATGATTCAGCCCCATTCATCACCACTACTCCTCCTTCTGTGGAATCCATTAGTCGAACTCCTAGTCGTGTAAGTCTATGAACCTTTTTTGCTAACGCTATCTTATCTTCCCCAAAATGGGTGGAACTGCCCATAGATAATCTACTCAAGGCATCAGCTACAACATTTATCTTACCATAGTGATAAAGAATACTCATGTCATAATCCTTGAGTAATTATAACCACCTCCTTTGTCTGAGATTAAGCTCTTTCTGAGTAAACACATATTGAAGACTCTTGTGATCGGTGAACACATCCACATGAACATCATAAAGATAATGGCGCCATATTCTTAAAGCAAAAACTACGGCAGCCAATTCTAGATCATGGGATGGGTAATTCTTCTTATGAACTTTCAACTGTCTGGAGGCATTAGTTATAACCATGCCATTCTGCATTAACAGACAACCCAAACTAACTCTAGACGCATCACAATATACGAGAAAGCCTTGCATGCCTTCTGGTAAGGTCAATACTGGGGCAATAGTCAACCTTATTTTCAATTCCTAAAACCTTTTCTCACAAGCTTCAGACCATTGAAACTTCACTGTCTTCTTAGTTAAGTTGGTCAAAGGGGATGAAATACATGAGAACCTCTCTACGAACCTTCTATAATAGTTAGCCAAACCCAAGAAAATTCTAATGTTATTTGGAGATATGGGTCTAGACCAATTCTGCGCTGCTTCTATTTCTTGAGTGTCAACTCTAATTCCATCACCGAAAACAATGTGGTCTAATATTGCCACAGAATCAAGCCAAGACTCACATTTAGAGAACTTAGCATATAATTCCTTGTCTTTTAGAGTTTGGAGAACTACGCTGAGATGACTAGCATGATCTTCATCATTCATCGAATTGATTAGTATGTCATCAATGAACTCGATAACAAACATATCTAAATAAGTCTTGAATAGTCTATTCTTAAGGTCTATGAGTGTTGCAGGCGCATTGGTCAAACCAAAGGATAAGACCAGAAACTCTTAATGACCATAACGGGTCCTGAAAATTGTCTTTGGAATATCACATTCCCTTAATCTTAACTGATAATAGCCTAATCTGAGACCTACCTTAGAGAAACAAGTAACACCTTGAAATTGATCGAGGAGATCATCAATTCTCGGAAGAGGATACTTATTTTTGATGGTAACCTTGTTCAACTTACGATAATCTATACACATCCTAAGGGAACCATCCTTCTTTCTCACAAATAAGACCGGAGCGCCCAAGTGAGATACTTAGTTGAATGAAACCTTTCTCTAAAAGATCTTTCAACTACTCTTTAAGCCCTTTAAACTCTACTGGTGCCATTCTATATGGCGAAATAGATATAGGACGAGTATCTAGATGAATGTCTATACCGAAGTCTATTTCTCTCTCTCAGGAGGGACTCCGAGAAGATCAGCAGGAAAGACTTCTTGAAACTCTCTTACTACTGAAACTGATTGAATATGAGGTATCTTAACACTACAGTCATTAACTCGAACTAAGTGATAGAGACACCCCTTGGAAACAAACTTTCTCGCCTTAAAGTACGAAATAAAATGACCCTTAGGCACTATTGAATAGCTCTTCAACTCAATAATTGGTTCACTGGAAGTTGGAACTTGACTACTCAGTTTCTACAATCTTTTGATGCATAACAGGCATGAAGCCAGTCCATACCTAGAATGATATCAAAATATACCATGTCTAACTTAACTAAATCATTCATGGTACTCTTGTGATTGACGGAAATGGAACAATCATGATAGACTCTTTCTGCTAGAATTGGCTCACCATAATATGTAGAAACACTGAAGGGCTCAAAAAGTTACTCAGAAAAAACATCAAAATTGAAGACTTAGATCATACCAGTGATAACATCTGGCAAATCCTCTTGCTCTTAGCGACTAGTGATAGCATAAAGATGGCTGCCTTCTCCGTCTGCCCCTGAAGTAGCTCATCTAGATGCAGCTCTGTCTGGTTGAGCAACTGAAGAAGACTGGGCTCTATTGCCCTCATTACCATTACTCTGCCTGTTCTTAGGACACTCTCTCATAAAATGACCGTTCTGACCACCCTTGAAGAAACTAGTGGAGCCATCACGACACAGCCCTGAGTGGCTCCTACAACATTTAACACATGCAGGAGTCTTAGTACCCCCTTGTGCCTTACTACCTTGCGAATGTGCAGGCATAGCTCTGAAGTTCTGAGAATTTTGACTATTGTACTCATATTTGTTCCTTGGTGCAGGTGCACTAGCAGATGATGAAGCAGGTCCTTTCTGCTTATGTTGGAAAGAAGACCGGTTCGCATTACTCTTTTTCCACCCGTATTCATTCCCTAATGCCTTAGCCCTCTTATTCTTAAACTATTCTCTACCCTTCAGCCTGTCCTCCTCAACTTGTTGCACATGGATCATCAGCCTTGCTATGCCCATGTCACCTATTAGCATGGCTGCCTTACTTTCCTTATATGACAAACGAAACAACCCAACAACGAATAAACTCATCATGCTCTTCATGTTGGCAATCATCTATTTTCTTCTCTTAAATTGCGGGGAAAGAAATGCCCCATGAAAGCATTCTCAAAACAGTCAAACTAACAATCGGTTACGCGCAAACACGAGTTAGAAAGAAACATTTTAGAGATAAAACTCTAACGCATGAAATGAGTATGAAAGAAGTAAAGGAATTCCCTAAATGTTGCATCCTCCTAATTATAGATGTGGCGCGCTTCACACCGATAATTACGACTCTACAAACACAGCTTTATAGACACCCTAGGACTCTTGAACTGTATGCTCGGATACCAAGTTTGTCATTCCCCAAACCTACACTCTGGGAGGGACAGGCACTCAAGAACCATTGCTGGCCCAAAACGAACCCTTGGCCTGGCTTACTTACTCAGCAAAAGACTTTACTCAAGATAAATATACTTTAAAAGAAAAACTAAACTGCTCAATAAATAATATTCACTGCCAAAGTGGCAACTCAAGTCTCAACTTAACTGAAAAGGGAAAGTAAAGACTCATGAACTAACATCACTAACTCTATCTATGAAGCCTCTAAACAACTGAGATGGACGGTGGGAAAAGACCCGCGACATCCTAATGAACTAAAATATTGAAAGCAATACAAAGGATCCTCTGGAAAGCTAGGAGGTTCACCAACTGATTCTGAGTGCTCAACTGGATCAACGAGGTGCTGGAGGTTGATCATGATTACCTGTGTCTACATCATAATAAGATGCAGGCCAACTAGCATCAGTACATTGAATGTACGAGTATGCGAGTTGGAATGCAAAACATAACTTAAGCTAGAAAAGAATCTGAAAGAAACACTTACATTGGCTTTACTCAACTCCTGAAAAACATAACTCAATATAAAGCAATAAAACACAGGCAATATATAGAAAGCCTTTAAAACAGTAAAAAAATAACTTAGTTCGTTTAAGAAAATGCAAAAACAAACTCAACTATACTCATATAAAAAATTAATAAAGTTTTTGTGGTAGTTTCTCTAACCGAGAACTACCACTATGAGCCTAAGTGGTGATACAACGTCTTGTCCATGTTGTTAGAACTGTCCTATACTTTGTCGTCATATAGAATGCCTTAACTAAGTGGATCCACTAGTCTATGCGAAAAAGTACTTAAGGAGTCATCTAAAAAGTAAGATCCTTTACTACCCATGATGGCTACATGGTTTATGGAGACGTGAGTTATCTGAACTCAAACACATCCCCATATCGGTGCTCAATACTACTCCTAAACTATACTTCGATCAAATGTTTGTAAAAACAAAACTCTTTCTTTGTTTGAGATAATTACTCAAAAACTTAGCTTAAAATCTCTCTTGGAAATCTAAGTTTCCTTTCTTGCTCAAATGTGTAAACATTTTAACTCTTGGGAATACTTAGTTCCCGTATAGTCTTTGAAGAATGAACTTTACTCTTACTCTTTACTGAAAACTAGCTCAAAGGCTCTTTTGGAAATCAAGGTTTCATTTCTTCTTTAAATGTGAAAACATTTACTCTTTGTGAATACATAGTCCCGATATACTATTTTGAAGAAATGAACTTCAAACATCACTCTTTACTCAACTCAAAACTCAAGTCTTAAAACAAAGTTAAAACATTTGTACAAGACTTTTGGAAAACTTTACTAACTTCTCTTAACTTGACTATTGAATTCCCTTGATTTGACTCTTAACTTCTCTTGACTTGACTCTTTATTTTCCTTGAATTGAATTATGGATTCAAGGATTGTGATTTGTGATAGGAAAGATACCATGATGTTTAGGAATGATTTTAGATAGCTAAACATGAAAAATGATAAAAAAAAATCACTGTTTGGAAACTAGTCTGTGACGCGGAGATGTATTTAAATTTTTGGTCGCAAAAATAACTTTTGAGGCAGAACGGTCCGTAACCGCTCCACGACGCGAGGATGAATTTTGCGAAACTGGGGGGCGGGTCTGCGACACGGCCTGAGGCGCCATATTTGCCAGACTTTTTCCTTCTTCATTTTCCAGCCCCAATTCGCCTAAATTCGAATATTTTTCTCCATATCTCTTTAGATTCAGGTACCGACAACATACACACAAGAATCTAACTCAACAACTCTAATAATCGACTCTACAATCTCAAGAAACTCCTCAATCTCATCCCAATTCAAGAACGAAAGTAAATTCAAGAACCCACATAAAGAACATTCAAATTTTCAAATATTTAGGACGAATTCACGTTGAATTAACCATGTTTGGCGCGTGGGTGAAGGAACCCAATGCTGTGTGAACTCACATACCTCGTAGGGATCACCCCTTGACCAAATCCACTAGCCTAGCTTCAAGAACTTGATGATTCCTTGTTCCTTTTCCTCTTTTCTCCTCTTCTTTTCTCTTCTCTCAAAACCCTAACTTGTTTCTCAAAAGCGTAAACTGAATCCAATCAGTTTAGACCCCAACTTAATTACCAAAAAAGAAACTCATTAATTGGGTGGTGAAAACACCATAATGCCCTTCTAAAACCTGGATTAGACTTTCCTTAATTGAACAACCCAACTTCAAATGAGCATATCTCACTCATATGAACTCGGAATCGCGCAAACTCAACGGCGTTGGAAAGATTATTCCATGATCTTTCCTACGATATCCGAAAACACACCTAACTTATCCTGAGCTAGGAGTTATGGTCATTTCAAGTTGACAAAAAACTCAGACTTAACTTCACCAATTTTCCATATTTTTTTATTATTTTCTAAAATCACTCTTTCTAGTTCTTTCAATTTACGAGATGTTACAATATCTCCCCCTTAGTAGCATTCGTCCTCGAATGAGATTACTGTTAGTAGCCTGAGGGTGTAACATCTAACACCAAACTCAAAAACCCTACAAACAATGCATATACAACATGCCAACTTATAAATAGATACCAAGAAAAGGATTAGTACCTTAATTTGGAAGTTCTCCGAATTCGGAGATATATGGATAACTCTTCTTCATGTCCTCCTCAGCTTCCCAAGTAGCTTCCTCAACAAGCTGATTCCTCCAACAAATTTTGACTGATGCTACCTTATTTGTTCTCAACTTGCGAACTTGGCGATCTAGAATCTGAACAGGAATCTCCTCATAAGACAAGTTATCCTTGATCCCAATATCTTCAGTTGGTATGATCAATGAAGGATCACCCATGCACTTTTTCAACATGGAGATGTGAAAAACTAGATGAACCACGGCTAACTCTTGTGGTAGTTCCAACTCATAAGCTACATTACCTACCATTTTGGATATTTTGTAAGGGACAATATATCGGGGACTAAGCTTCCCCTTCTTACTAAATCTAATAACACCCTTCACGGGTGAAACTTTCAAGTATACCCAATCATTTACTTCAAATCTAACTCCATTCTCATAACATCAGTGTAGTATTTCTGACGACTCTACGTTGTTTTCAACCTCTATTGAATCACTTTCACATTTTCCATAGCATGATGAACTAAATTTGGTCCTATCAACCCAGCTTCACAAACCTCAAACCATCCAATAGGAGATCTGCATCTTCTCCCATAAGGAACTTCATAAGGAGCCATATGGATGCTAGAGTGGTAACTATTGTTGTAAGCAAGCTCAATGGGAGGTACGTGATCATCCCAATTACCCGTGAAATCAATCACACAATCTACGTTAATACCTCAAAACACCATCTCCCCCTTGTTCAAAAGCCATTACTTTTTTATTAAGAACATTTTCCTTTATTTCAAGAAAAATAGGATATTGGTCTTGCTTATATTTTACTTGTGACACTAATGATGATTCAGCCCCATTCATCACCACTAATCCTCCCTCTATGGAATCTATTAGTCGAACTCCTAGCTGTGCAAGTCTATGCAACTCTTTTGCTAACTCCTTCTTATCTTCCTGAAAATAAGCAGTACTACCCATAAATAATCTACTCAAGGCATCAGGAACAACATTAGCCTTACATGGATGATAAAAAATAATCATATCATAATCCTTGAGTAATTCTAACCACCTCCTTTATCTGAGATTAATCTCTTTCTGAGTAGTCACATACTGAAGGCTTTTGTGATCGGTGAACACATCTATATGAACACCATAAATATAATGGTGTCATATTCTTAAAGCAAATACTATGGCAGCTAATTATGGATCATGGGTTGGGTAATTCTTCTCATGAACTTTCAACTGTCCGGAGGCATAAGCTATAACCATGTCATTCTGCATGAACATACAACACAAACCAACTCTAGACGCATCACAATATACAACAAAGCCTTTCGTGCCTTCTGGTAAGGTCAATACTGGGGCAGTAGTCAACGTCTTTTTCAATTCCTCAAAGTTTTTCTCACAAGCTTCAGACCATTGAAACTTCAATGTCTTTTGAGTTAACTTGGTCAAAGGGGATGAAATAGATGAGAACCCATCAACGAACCTTCTATAATAGCCAGCCAAACCTAAGAAACTCCTAATGTAAGTTTGAGATATGGGACTAGGCCAATTCTGCACTGCCTCTATTTTCTGAGTGTCAACTCTAATTCCATCACCGAAAATAATATGGCCTAAGAATGCCACAGAATCAAGCCAATACTCACATTTAGAGAACTGAGCATACAACCCCTTATTCTTTAGAGTTTGGAGAACTACTCTGAGATGACTAGCATGATCTTCCTCATTCCTCAAATAGATTAATATGTCATCAATGAACGCGATAATAAACATATCTAAATAAGGCTTGAATATTCTATTCATAAGGTCCATGAACGATGCAGGCACATTGGTCAAACCAAAGGACATGACCAGAAACTCATAATGAGCGTAATGGGTCATGAAAGTTGTCTTTGGAATATCACATTCCCTTACTCTTAATTGATAATAGCCTGATCTGAGACCTATCTTAGAGAAACAAGTAGCACCGTGAAGTTGATCGAGGAGATCATCAATTCTCGAAAGAAGATACTTATTATTTATGGTAACCTTGTTCAACTGAAGGTAATCTATATACATCCTAAGGGAACCATCCTTCTCTCACAATTAAGACCGCAGCGCCCAAGGTGAGATACTAGGCCGAATCATACCTTTCTCTAAAATATCTTTCAACTAATCTTAAAGTCATTTCAACTCTGTCGGTGCCATTCTATATGGCAGAATAGACATAGGATGAGTATCTGGAAGAATGTCTATACCGAAGTCTATTTCTCTCTAAGAAGGGACTCCGGGAAGATCTTCAAGAAAAACTTCTAGAAACTCTCTTACTATTGAAACTGACTGAATAGGAGGTATCTCAACACAAAAGTCATTAACTTGGACTAAGTGATAGACGCACCCCTCAGAAACTAACTTTCTCACCTTAAGGTACGAAATAAAATGACCCTTAAGCACTGTTTAACTGCTCTTCAACTCTATAATTGGTTCACTGGAGGCTAGAACTTGACTACTCGACTTTTACAATCTGTTGATGCATAACAGCATGAAGCCAGTCCATAAATAGAATGACATCAAAATCTACCATGTCCAACTAAACTAAATTTGGCATGCTACTCTTGTGATTAACGGAAAAGGAACAATCACGATAGACTCTTTCTGCTAGAATCGACTCACCATCAGGTGTAGAAACACTGAAGGGCTTAAGAAGTTTCTCAGGAAGAACATCAAAATTGAAGACTTGGATCATACCAGTGACAACATCTGGGGAATCCTCTTTCTCTTAGCAACTAGTGGTAGCATAAAGACGGTATCCTCCACCGCCTGCCCGTGAAGTAACTCATCTAGATGCAGTTCTGTCTAGTGGAGCAACTGAAGAAGACTCATCTTAATGAACTAAAATACTGAAAGCAATAAAAATGATCCTTCAGAAAGCTAAGAGGCTAACCAACTGACTCTGAGTGTTGAACTGGATCAATGAGGCACTGGAGCTGATCCTGATTACCTGCACCAGCATTATAATAAGATACAGGCAACTGGCATCAGTACATTTAATGTACGAGTATGTGAGTTAGAATGCTAAACATAACTTAAGCTTGAAAAGAATCTGAAAGAAACGCATACCTTGGCTTTACTCAACTCATGAACAACTTAACTCAATATAAAGCAATAAAACACATGCAATATACAGAAATCCTTTAAAACAATAGAAAATAACTTAGTTTGTTAAAGAAAATGCAATAACAAACTCAACTATACTCATATAATAAAGTAATATAGTTTATGTGGGAGTTTGAATAATTGACAACCACCACTATGAGCCTAAGTAGTGTTACAACATCTTTCCCACACTGCCAGAACTGTCCTATACTTTGCCGTCATATAGAACGCCTTAACTAAGTGGATCCACTAGTCTATGCTAAAAAGCACTTAAGGAGTCATATAAAAAGTATGATCCTTTACTACCCATGATGGCTACATGGTTTATGGAGACGTGAGTTATTTGAACTCAAACTTGTCCCCATATCGGTGCTCAATACTACTCCCAAAATATACTTAGCTCATATGTTTGTAAAAACAAAACTCTTTCTTTGGGTTGAGATAATTACTCAAAAACTTAGCTTAAAAGCTCTCTTGAAAATCTCAGTTTCCTTTCTTGCTCAAATGTGAAAACATTTTAACTCATGGGAATACTTAGTTCCCGTATAATCTTTGAATAATGAACTTTACTCTTACTCTTTAATGAAATATAGCTCAAAGGCTCTCTTGGAAATCAAGGTTTCCTTTCTTCTTTAAATGTGAAAACATTTGCTCTTTGGGAATACATAGTCCCGATATACTCTTTTGAAGAAATGAACTTCAAACTTTACTCTTTACTCAACTCAAAACTCAAGTCTTAAAACAAAGTTAAAACATTTGTAAAAGACTTTTAGAAAACTTTATGAACTTCTCTTAACTTGACTCTTGACTTCTCTTGACTTGACTCTTAACTTCTCTTGACTTGACTCTTAACTTTCCTTGAATTGAATTATTGATTCAAGGATTGCGATTTGTGATAGGAAAGATCTAATGATGTTTAGGGATGCTTTTAGATAGCTAAACATGAGAAATGATCAAGAAACCACTACCTGGAAACTAGTCCACGACGCAGAGATGTATTTAAATTTTTGGTCGCGAAAATAATTTTTGAGGCAAAACGGTCCGTGACCGCTCCAAGACGCGAGGATGAATTTTACGAAACTAGGGAGCAGGTCCACGATGCTGCCCGGGGCACTAGATTTGCCTGACTTTTTCCTTCTTTATTTTCCAGCCCCAATTCGCCTAAATTCGATTATTTTTCTCCATATATCTTTAGATTCAGGTACCCATAACATATACAGAAGAATCTAACTCAACTACTCTAATAGTCAACTCTACAATCTCAAGAAACTCATCAATATCATCCCAATTCAAGAACGAAAGTAAATTCAAGAACACACATCAAGAACATTCAAACTTTCAACTTTTTAGGATTAATTAACGATGAATTAAACATGTTTGGCGGGTGGGTGAAGGAACCTAACGCTGTGTGAACTCACACACCTCATAGGGATCACCCCTTGACGAAATCCACGAGCCTAGCTCCAAGAACTGGACGATTCCTTGCTCTTTTTCCTCTTTCCTCCTCTTCTATTTTCTTCTCTCAAAATCCTAACTTGTTTCTCAAAAGCGTAAAATGAATCCAATCAGTTTAGACCCCAACTTAATTACCAAAAACGAAATTAATTAATTGGGTGGTGAAAAGACCATAATGCCCTTCTAAAACCCGGATTAGATTTCCCTTAATTGAACAACCCAACTTCAAATAGGCATATCTCACTCATATGAACTCGGAATCGTACAAACTCGGTGGCGTTGGAAAGATTCTTCCAAGATCTTTCCTACGATATCTAGAAACACACCTAACTCATCCTGAGTTAGGAGTTATGGTCGTTTGAAGTTGACCAAAAACTCAAACTTAACTTAACCAATTTTCCAGACATTTTCATTATTTCCAAAAATCACTCTTTCTAATTCTGGCTCTTTCTAGTTCTTTCAATTTGCGAGGTGTTACATCAACCTCACTTTGCCTTGCAGTACACTTGCACTATGTTCGCACACCATAGAAAGGGACATATTATATAGTGCACATTCTAATAAACTAATGACTTGTTATTACCTAAATGAACCTAATTCATGGGATCTACAATCATATAGGTTGGGTTACCATCATTGTCAATTTTCTCAAGTTAACAAAAGTCTCATTCCCCTCGATGTTTTAGATATCACTCTCCTTTGCAAAGGTTTAGTCAAAGGATTAGCCAAATTCAATTCTCACTTCACATAGTCTATCGTAATTAATCCATCTCTTAGCATATGATTTATCACGTTATGTTTCAAACGTATATGTCTATTTTTCCCATTGAAAAAATTATATTTTGTTGTAGCTATCTCTTCTTGGCAATCACAATGTATAAATACAGAAGGTGTAGGTTTTATTCTAATTGGAATACCTGCTAAGAAGTTTCTCAACCTCATTAACAACCAACTCTAATGCAACAAATTCAGATTCCATAGTTGATCTACCAATTATTATCTATTTGCCTAATTTCAATGTTATGGCACCACTAAGGAATTTTGTCTCATGTGAATCAAAGATCCAATTAGCATCATTGTATCCTTTCAATACAGCAAGAAATCTATTGTATTTAATATCATAATTCATGGTACCTCTGAAATATGTCTTATCAACGCATTCCAATGATTATTATTAGTATTATGAGTATATCTACTTAATCTACACACATCATAAGCTATAGCAAGTCTAGTAAAATTCATCAAATGCATTAGACTACCAATCATCTGAGCATATTTATATTGCGAAATAGCTTCTCCAAGATTATTTTTCAAATGACTATTAGCATCAAAAGGAGTGCTCACAGGTACCACATCAAAAAAAATTTACTTTTAAAGAAATTTTTCCACATAATGTCCTTGAGTAAAAATAAAATCATCATTATTTCTAATTATTTTCATACCCAAAATAACACTTGCTTCTCCCATGTCTTTGATATCAAAATTAGAAGATAAAATAGTTTTAGGCTTATGAATGATATCAAGACTAGAACTAAAAATAATCATATGACCCACATAAAGAAATATAATTAGACAATGACCATCAACTAG
This sequence comes from Solanum stenotomum, assembly GCF_019186545.1. Taxonomy (NCBI): domain Eukaryota; kingdom Viridiplantae; phylum Streptophyta; class Magnoliopsida; order Solanales; family Solanaceae; genus Solanum; species Solanum stenotomum. Next base: position 48,362,960 of record NC_064285.1, on the reverse strand, counting down.
TTTTGTATAGACAGATTTATCTACTTCAATAGATGTAAAGTCATTACTGAACAAAACTTGATCGAATCTCTCATTCCATTGCTTGGGAGCTTGTTTTAGACCATATAAAGATTTGATTAATATAAAAAAATTATTTTCTTGACCTGCCACTACATAACCTTTACGTTGGTTCATATATATTTCCACTTCTCAATCACCATTTAAAAACGCAGTTCCAACATCCATTTGATGAATAAATAATTTATGATAGATGCCAAAGCAAACAAAACATGAATAGAGGAAATTCTAGTCACAGGAGCATAAGTATCAAAATAATCAACATTTTGTTTTTGAGTAAATCTGTTAGCAACAAGTCTAGCTTTAATCTTATCAATAGAAGCATCAGAAAAAAACTTTCTTCTGAAAATCCATTTACAACCCATGGGTTTTGTTCTCGGGAGTAAATCAACTAACTTCCATGTATTATTTTGTAAAATGGAATTTATTTTAGATTTAATGGCTTCTTTCCAATGAGGTGCATAAGGAGAAGAAACTTCTTCAGAAAAAGTTAAAGAATCATTATCAACAATAGAAGTATAAAAATCATTACCAAAAGATTATTCTATCCTTGACCAAATTACTTCTCCACAAGTCCTCATTTACGGAATCATTTGAAAAATTAGAACACTAGAATTATTTTTCTTTAGAAATGTAAAATCATGAGAGATATTGTCATACATTAAAGGAAAGATATTCTCAAAAAAACTCAGCATTTTTTGTTTCAACTATAGTATTGTGTTCAATCACATCACTATTGATTACAAGAAATCTATATGCAACACTATTATTAGCATAGCCAATAAACATACAATTAGAAATTTTAGACCAAATTTTCCTTTTCTTAGGGTTTGGCAACATAACCTTGGCGAGGCACCCCCAAACTTTGAAGTATTTCAAATTAAGGGGATAGCTGTTCCATAATTTATAAGGGGTTTATCCAATTTTCTTGAATGGATTCCTATTTTTAAATGACAATTAAATAAAATAGCCTCACCCCAAAGATTATCAGATGCACAAGTAAACAAGCATACAATTCATTATTTCTTTTAAATTCTTATTTTTTGCTTCAGCTACTCCATTCAATTCGGGTGAGTATGGAGGAGTAACTTCATGAAAAATTCCTTGTTTTCACAAAATCCATTAACCAAATTATATTCGCCACCTCTATGAGATCTTACTCTTTTAATCTTCCTATTCAACTGATTTTCTAATTTTGATTTATATAGTAAAAACATTTCAAAATCCTCATCTTTATTTCTCAACAAATATCCTCTTATATATATAGAAAAATCATCGATAAATGTGACATAATATCTTTTACCACCTCTAGTCATAGTTTGTTTGAAATCTCCCAAATCAGTATGCACTAATTCCAATAAATTGCTTTTCTAAAAGCATAAACATGGAACTTTTTAAATTATTTAGCCTCGGCAAAAATTTCAAACTTATCAATATTTGTAAAGTTAACTTTATCAATAAGGCCTTCCGAATACATTTTCTTAATATAAGATAAACTAACATATCCAGGTCTAGCATGCCATAAATCAAAACAATCAATCAAATAAGCAGAAATACTAGTATTTTCATTTATAACATTTAGTATAAACCAACCACGGTTACAACAATTTTTTTCCACAAAAACACTATTTTTTCTTAAAATAACTTTATTAGATTCAAATAAAATCTTCACTCTTTTTCCTAATAAACCCACAGAGATCAAATTGGCTCGAATATTAGGAACATGCAACACTTCAATTAAGACTAAGGATTTTCCAGATGTGAGTTTGAGAGGAACTTTACCTTTTCCAAGAACTTTAGTGGTTCTTGAATCACCAAGATATACAAGTTCTTCTCCTTTATTGACTTGAGTGTAAGACACAAAATTAATTTTATTTGCACAAATATGTGTAAAAGCACCATAATCTATCACCCATACACTCACATAGGCCATAATATTTACTTGGGAAACGACCGCAACAAAAATATCCTCTGTTTTGTCCAAATTAATTTTTGGCTTAACCAGATTGTCAATTTTCCCAATTCTTTTCAAAAAGATTATATAACAAAATTTAGGCTTGTAACCAAGCTTCTTTTCATCAGAAAAAGACATACCTTATCAATGTAATTCCAAAGGTTAAGACATGGTGGAAACAATTATAGTTGAAACTACAATATGAATAGAACAACCATTACCAAACCTTTTATCGGACGGCCAAGACATGTAGTCTATGCAATCAATGTATGTCCATATAATCATGTCACTAATCTTGTACATTGCAATTCTTTTGTGATATGTGACAACAATAAAAGAAGTATCCTTAAGATTATTGGAAATCTTATTGTACAATCACGGATTTTTGATAGCTTGAGGGGTATAAGTCACTGTCCTTAAGGATATTTCACCGGTGTGGTGTATCCCCGGGATTCAACTAGCTCTTCTAGAACTAAATAAGAACAGGAAAAGCAAAGTTTTTATAACTAAAAAACTAGCACAAAAAGAGAGGAATGAAGCAATTGTTGATATGTTTTTCTCACTTGCACCTGCAGAGGCAAAGAATGGCATATATATGCCAATGGAAAAGAAAATTAAAATTGCCAAAGGATAAATGTCATCAAAACAATAATATCCAATTAAAGAAGAATTGGAAAGTTAGAGGCAATGACATCATATTTGAACGTTGGAGGCAACAACATCATATTTGAATGTTGGAGGCAACGGTAACATATTGGAACGTTGGACAACAAATAATTTTGAAAAAATTTAATATATCTTTTTGAGATTACTTATTTTATAATAATTCTTTTTCCTAACATATTATATATATATATATGTACATATAAGAAGAAAACCTAAAACCTAAAGTAAACACAAGTCCAATGAATCCTTACTTAAGAAAAAACTCAAACTTTGGATATGATGAGATCGCTTGCATCCTCTCAAAACTCCCAGTTGAATCTCTTCAACGTTTCAAGATTGTGCATAAATCATGGTGTTCAATCATCAATGACCCCAATTTCATCAAGATGAAAATCGAAGAATCATCCTCCAATGTTAATATTCAAAAAATACTCTTAATTTCATCGAAAATAATTCCATCTCCTAGTTTGGATGAGGACATGTTAGATTTCAACATCGGTTCAATAAGTGCATCATCAATGAACATGAATTCTCAAGTTGTTCCTCTCCAACCACCAAACTTTCATATGTCCCAAGATGTTTCATATCCATTGGTCAGTTCTTGTAACAGTTTGTTATGTACGGTGTCTAGCTTCAAAATATTTATATGGAATCCAACTATTCGAAAATATAAAATTGTTAAAAAGCTTAATCCTTTGAAACGTGTAAAATGTTATGAATCAACGCTTTATGGTTTTGCATATGATTCTGTTAGCGATGATTATAAGATAATCGCTACATTTGTGTTTAATGCAAAGGATAGTTGTCATATTGTTGGAATATATTCTATGAAGAATCAGTCTTAGAAAAAGATTGACACTACTTCGGCTGGCTATCGCTTGTTTGACCAAAATGCAGTTCCATTCGATGGTATGGTTAACATGATGGCAGCTAGATCACTCGAAGGAAATGGTGGTAGTGACTTTAATGAGTTTTTCATTATTTCTTTGATCGTGGCTGATGAGAAATTTTTTGTAACACCCGTTCCATCCCAATATTGTGGGAGTCAAATGAAGATGTCAAATTTTTCTAATCGTCTCTATCTTTCTGGGTTTGTTGAGATGGATTTCTTGGTTTGTTCGCGAGAGAAAGATGGGGAATGGTGGACATGGATAAGTGTCATGAAGATTCCTACATTAGGCTCATTGATTGGCCTTGGGAATCACAATTTCTACCTAGATGATATTATTTTCTTGAAAGAAAATGAAAATATCTTGTGGAGGAAAATGGATGGTGGTTTTCTAAAATATGATGTGCGGAAAAAAAAGGGAAAAGAGTTTATCTTGAATCAAATTTCGCCTGCTACAGATTTATCCATCTTGTTCACAGAAAGTTTAGTTTTCTTGAGAATTCTGTGGGACTAGAAGTTTGTGGAAAGTTTAGCTTCCTTGAAAATTTATTGGAGCTAGCAAATTTTATTTTTAAATTGTGTCTTGTTGTATTTCTTTATATGTTTTTTTTTATTATTAATGATGAGACTTTTATTGTCTCTGATGTTTAGATTGTTTTAAAGAAGTTAGTAGCTTTCATGATTGTTTGTTAAAGTTGTTATATTTGACATTAGTTCCTTCCACTTTTTGAATGGTTAAGTTATATTTTTTGGAAAATATGATGTATTCTTGAAATAATGTGATTTTACATGTCAGTTCTATACTTCTATTCCTAGAAGTATACATTAAAATATTTTTAACACTGTACAGATCTAGATGGTTAACATTTCAACAACTTCATAACGCTGATCTGCAGCCTAATTTCTTACGAATCCATTTTACGAGTCATAAACCAATCTACGGTTTGTCCTGTCAACTCATAAATTGAAACATTTCTATATTAGTAACAATTTCTTTTTAAAATGTAAATTTTACTCTTATGAAATGATTTATAGCCACACAAGTATTTATATTTATTTTAAATCATAAATTTTGAAAAATATTCTTTATTTTTCTTATGTTTCGAGTAAAATCAAACTATATTACATAAATTAAGACAAATGAATGAAAATTTTGTCTCAAACTAAATAATAAATATATTTTGTAGTAGGTAATGCGCAACCCAACCCAATAAATAATATCAACATTGATTGACATTGTTCAACGACAATCATTATATATAGGGGTGTCAAAAATGAGCCCAATTATAGGTAACCCGCTCAACCCACCCAAAATTTTATGTGTTCGGCTCAAGATAATTTGAATATGTAACTTACATAAATCTCATAGTGTAAAGAGTAAATTACATCTTATCTCTACTCGTTTTCTAATTATAATAATCCCTTAATTTCTAAACTTTCCGGATATATAGCTCACTGTTCAGATATATTAATGATGATACATAATGTATCCAGATATTACACTTAAAAAGGAAGAGAAATAGAAAATCCAATTAAATACCCATAAATTACACTTACATGTTTCTTCTTACTGTCAATCAGTCAGTCGCAATTCCTAACAGCATCAACACATTCAAAATTCAAATTTCTTCTACATCAACAAAGCACAGTGACATATGTAATAGGGGTGGGTTGGGAACATAGTGTCGCACCCCGAGCCTACACCCTAGGCGTGACCACACTCGAGAACCATTATTGGCCCTAAGCGAACCCTTGGCCTTGCTCAACTCTCAGAGAAAGACTTACTCAACATAAGATGAACTCAAATATAAACTTTAACTCAATATAGCAAAATAATAAATTCATAATAGTTTAAGGAAACATTCAAACTGGCCTCAAGGGCAACTCAAGTCTAGAACATAACATCTAAAAAGGAAAAGACTCATAAACTACTACTGTCTATCTATCTATGAAGCCTATAATACTATGAGGGATGCTGGGACAAGACACCTCGATCATCCTAACAAACTGAAAAATGAGGCTCACCAAACAACTCTGGAACTCGACTGGATAAATGAAGCACTGGTTGATGATCTTGGTTACCTGTATCTGCATCATGAAACGATGAAGGCAAAATGGAATCAGTACATTGAATGTACGAGCATGTAAGGGGAATATTGAACATAACATAACAGCTTGAACTTGGAAAGAAGGAAACATACTCACCTCAACTCTACTCGACTCAACCTCAACTCATGGAAACTCAACTCAAAGTAGTATAAAAATAATAACAAAGATGCATTTTATATAAAGAATTTTTAAAACAGTAGATAACAACTCAAAGTATTCAAAAATAAAATAATAACTCAGTTTGTATGTAAAAATACAAACTAACTTTATTTGGGAGATTCTCTAACTGACAACCATCACTATGAGTTATGTGATGATACAGGGTCTAGCCCACGCTGCCAGAACTGTCCTATAACTTGGCTAGGTATTGAACTCCTCAACTAAGTGGATCCATTAAGCTATGCTTAAAAGGAAATAAGGAATCATCTAAAAAGTATGACCCTTTCTACCCACGTTAGCTACATGCTTTATAGGGGCTGTGAGTTGTTTGAACTCTCCCTCATATCGGTGCTTAATACTACTCCCAAAATATAACTTAGCTCATATGTTTTAAAAAAATATTTCCTCATCCTCAACATTGAGATTATTCCTCAACAGATTTCTTGTAAAAGAGATAGTAATCGAAACTCCTCATGTACTACTTTGGAAATCGGTGTTTCCCCTCATTTTAAATTTAAAAACATTTACTCTTTGGAATACTTAGTTCCCATATATTCATTTTGAAAAAGTGAAACTCAAATCTCCTCATCCTCAAACTCAAGTACTCAAGTTTTAAAACAAGTTTTAAAAGATTATAAAAGACTTTTCAAAATGACTCGAAAGAACTCTCAAGACTTGACTCTTAACTCTACCTTGAATTTGAATTATGAATTCAAGGGTTATGATTTGCGTTGTGAATGATTTCTCGATGTTTAGATGTAGTTTAGAGTAGTTAGAATCAATAGCAAGTAAAGCTACACTTTAAAAGGAATTAGACGGAGCAAACGACTAAAAATGGGTGGGGACAGGCGACCCTAGCACACTGCTGGCTTGGGGCACCAGCCTCTGAACTTCAGAGACACTAATTGGCGCACTGTTGGGGCATCGCCCCAGCCCCTCTGGCGCATATGGGTGCGCCACCCCAACCCTCTTTTGAGCCTGAGATTTTGACTCATTTAGGGCTTATTTTTCATCATATTAGTGTCCTCGATGCCTATTTTGTGCTATAAACTAATGTTTAAATGTTAATTTGCAGATATAAAGGTAAAAGAACAAGGCAAGGACATTACCAGGGAAAATTGAGCAAAAAGGAGCGAAAAATATGAAAAAGGATTAAGATAGTGAAAGCTGATAATCGCCAAAGTCTCTTGGCGAGTCGCCGAGTGGCACTTCAGCTCGCCAAATGTTCCAGCGTGCTAGCCTTGGGGAGAAGCCAACTTGGCGATGGCATTGGACTTTCGGCGAACTGCTGAATGGATCAGCGACAAAGAATTGGATCGCCTAAAGTTACAGGGCCTGAAGGTTAAAGAGCCAAGACAAAATGGTGATGGAGAAGAACAATAGGCGCGTCACTGACCTGGTTGGCGATGCTCGATTAACTCCGCCAAGTAACCCCAAAGGCAAAAATCTGGAAGAGTAGAAATTGATTTTTAAACAGAGATTTAAGAGACCCATCCAATGTTAGACTCCGAGTTTAGACTGAAACATTGTTCTTCTTAGTTTTTGATAGTTTTCTAGGAGATTTCAAGTTGGATTTTCAATTTTAAGCATTTTGGACCATTGTAAAGATGTGCAATGCATTGCCCAGCTTATGGATAACGTAGTTTGTAATAATTTTCTACTTTTTATGATGTGTGTCTAAAACCCCCATTCTTGAGGGTGTGATTTATGTGATTAATTGTTTTAATTAGCTTATGGGTGTTAGTGATTGGTGAATTAAATTGTTGTTTTGAAGTGGGTTCGATTGATAATTGAGTTTTCACCTATGAATTGTAATTGCAAATACAGTTCTAGGCTATTGTTTTGTAACAGCCCGAAATTTTTTTGAGCTAAGACTCAAATCATTCTTCATAGTGAGTAAGATTTTACAGAGAAATTTAAAATTTCCTAAGATTTAGGTTCGCTAGATGTAGCAGGTTGAGTTCCAAAAAGAACTAAAATAATTCGTTCAAGTCATTCTTAGGTTCTTCTAAATTTGGGGTCAACTTCAAATGACCATAACTTTTAGCATAGAATGATTTAGGAGACCCATAAGATATCAAATGAAATATCTTTGAGTCCTCTTTCCAACGCCGCCGAGTTTGCTAATTTTTGAGCTTGTATGATGGAGATATTCCCGTTTGAAGTCGGGTTGTACAAATAAGGAAAGTTACCCAAAAATATGAAGGGTATTTTGGTCTTTTCCTTACCCAATCAACTTAAAACGAATTTTAGTAATATTTTGGAGACAAAACTGATTTGGGTCAGTTTTCATAAATCCAAATACGCTTAGGGTTTTAGAAGAGAGTTCATTCAAGTCATTCCTAAGTTCTTTTAAGTTTTGGGTCAACTTCAAACGACCATAAATTTCATCACAAGATGAGTTAGGAGACCCATTAGATATCAAATGAAAGGTCTTGGAATTCTATTTCCAACGCCGCTGAGTTTGCTAATTTTCGAGCTCGTATGAGAGAGATATGCCCTTTTGAAGTCAGGTTGTCCATTTGAGGAAAGTTACCCGAAATTAGTAGGGGTATTTTAGTCTTTTCCTTACCCCCACTTATTCTAAAAGCGAATTTCACCCAATTAAGGGTCTAAACTGAGTAGAATCAGTTTCATTCATCCCCAAAGCATTTAGGTTTTTAGAGAGAAGATTCAAGAGGAGAAAAAAAAATCAAAGTAGACTCCATTCAAGATTCTTTCAATCTTTTTCAAGATTTTTCTTCAAGGCAAGTCTTTCTCCAAGAACTCCTTCTTTCCAACTAAAATTCCTCCATACAATTATGAATCACTAATGAAAATCATATTTCTTGGTCATAGAGATTTCAAGAAAATAATTCAAGAATATCAAGAAACGTTTTTTTGATTGTTTACCTTCAAGCTAGGGTTTCAAGGATTCTAATCAATTTCTTCTTCAAGATTATTCAAGATTCTTCATGAATCATGAACCTTATTCTTTAAGGTATGTAAGGCTATCATAGTGTTGGACTAGTTCGTCCTCAGGCCCTACATCTACTTTCAAATCAGTAAAAGAGAAATCTAGGATTCTTTCCCAAGATTTGAGTATTCTTGAGATAAGTTGATTTTGAGTTCTTGAGTTCATGTTTATTTTAAAAATTATATTCCTAATTATTGAGTTTCTATATTGTTATTGAGATCCTTGAGTTGATTTCTTCAAGTCTATATTTCAGCATGAACCTTATTTTGAGTTATAAAATTTGAAAAGCTCTTTAAAGCCAATACTTTTGTTCTTTAACTTATTTTTGACAGAGTAAACTTGAATTTTGAGAAAAGAGTTTCAAAAACATGATTAGTATGACAATAGAGTATGCCATCAATGTATGAGTTGTATGGTATCTAGATATACCATCAATTTTTATGTAGTATGACTTCTCAAGTTTAAATTATGAGTTTGATATGTTTTTGAGAAAGATTTTTCAAGTATAAATTGAGTACGAATATAAAGGGACTATATATTCCCAAAGGTATCAATTTTTACATTGATAAAAGAGAAACTGAGATTTCTAAATGAGTTATGAGTTCAAAAGATATTTCAAGAGAAGTTACCTCTTTTAAGAGGGTAGTTTGAGCAATTATCTCAAACCAGAGGAAGAGATATGTTTTTCAACATATGAGTATATATTATTGGGAGTAGTATTGAGCACCGAAATAGGGATGAGTTCAGATAACTCACATACCTCATAAACCATACAGGATCATACTTTTTAGATGACTCCTAAGTGCCTTCGGTAGAGCTTAATAGATCCACTTAGTAGTTGGTTTTATACCCTGGCAAAGAATAGGATAGTTCTGGCAGCGTGGGCTAGATGTTGTATCATCACATAACTCATAGTGATGGTTTCCGGTTAGAGCATGTCCCACAGAGTTATATTGTATTTTTATATACAACCGTAGTTATTGTTGTATTTTTCAATACATTGAGTTGCTATTTACTATTTTTAAAAGTTTTCCATATATTGCATCATTTAATATTGCTTTATCCAGAGATGAGTATCCATAGTTGTGTATCCTGCTATTGAGTTGAGCCATATTTTCTCTGAGTTGAGTTGAACTATGTTTCACTAAGTTGAATATCCTGTTATTGAGTTTGAGCCCTAGTTTCTCTAAGTTGAGTTGAACTATATTTCTTTTAGTTGAGTTGAGTTGAGTGAGTTGAGAAGAGGTAAGTATGTTTGCTTTTTGTCAAGTTCAAGCTTACGTTTATGCTTTAGAATTCCCCTTTCATGCTCATACATTCCATGTACAGAGCCATTTGGCCTACATTGTTTCATGATGCAGATACAGGTATTCAAGATCATCAACATGCGTTTTGTTGAGGTCATGTGATATTCCAGTCAGCTTTTGTAAGCCATCTTATATTCCAGCGGACTTCACATTTATCTTACAGTTAGTAGTTTTTAGATGTCGTGGGTCTTGTCCCGATATCCTTCTGTAATAGTAAAGGCTTCATAGTAAGACAGAGTTGAGGAGTTTCTGTATTTACTTTTATCTTTAGTATTGTACAGACTTTTAAAAAGGTTGAGTATTTGAGTTCAATGAAATTTAATTCAGTTTTTAAGCTTTTGTATGCTTGAGTTATTCTTTCTCTTATAGTCAGCCAAGATGAGGGTTCGCTTGGGGACCAGTAATGTTTCTCAAGTGTCGGCCACATCTAGGGTGTAGGCTCGGATCGTGACAAACTTGGTATCAGAGCACATAGTTCAAGTGTCATAGGGTGTCTATGAAGCCGTGTCAATAGGATCTTGTTTATGGTTGTGAGGGCCCTACTTCTATAAATGAGGGACTATAGACATTTAAGAAAAGTTTCCCTTCTTTCATACTCTTAATCATGCAATAGAGCTATGTCATAGAGACTCATTCTAACTCGTGCGTTCTCATATACATTCGACTACCTCTCATACTAGCGGTGGCTGAAAAGCAAAATTAGTTCTTTATTGATGAGTTGCTCTTAGCAAAAATCTTGAGGAAGTCATGAGACTCCAGAGGGGCTTGAGAGAAGCCTATGAGTGAGTTAAGTGTTGAGTTTCAAAGAAATGCACTCATGTTCATATGAATCATGCATTCAAGCTAAAAGAGAGTTGTGCTCTCTTCCATAAGCCCTATTTCTATTGAGATCCTTATGAGGAAGTATGTTTAGAGCTTGGGTAGTATTACCTCCTGAAAAGGTAGCATGAGTTACGAGAATATGAGCAGTAGTAGTGAAAGTGCCCAGAGTTAGAGGAAAGTATGCAGAGGTTTAGTAATCAAAGGAAAGGAGATAGTGATGGGGCAGATTATGTTATTGCATTCATGCACCCAATCAGTTATAAGTGATGATTTCCTTTATGAGTGAAATAAGGAATAATAATGTTGTAGAGAGTTCTTGATAGAAGGAAGAGAAATAGTTACTAGACATGATAAGATATAGTATATTTTAACAAGAATAGAGTTGATACCGATGAGTCATCGTATTAAATAAGACTAAATATATGTGTTGAATAGAAACACAGAGTATTCATGGAGTGATAGATCTAAGCTACGCTTATGATTTGTTTGAGAGGGTCATGATGTTCAGAAGGTTATAGAACTGATTAAGTAATGAGGTATATTAAGTGGGGAAATAGTACTTGAGTTGTGAATAGGGGATGTAGACCAGTTTAGAGATGATGGAATAGGTCCATAGCTTTCAAGTGTCAACTTTAGACCTAAGGGGGAGATGATAAGATCAGAAATCAAGTCAAGTGTTGAGAATAAGATAGTAATGAGCTCAAAAGAGTATGGGAGATATCTTTTCAAAGATCTTTTAGTAGTGGAGAGATGTTAGAAGGAGAAGATTAATGTTCTCATCGTGATAATGATGGTGTGATAATTCCACCTAAGGTTATGAATGAGGAGGATGAGGTTTTACTATGGGAAATAGTTAAATGAGATCCCTTAGTTGCTTTCGAGTAGTAATGTGAGAAATACTAGTTGATATGGTAGGGATGATGAGAGAATGAAAACTTCTTAAAGAGTTGGTTAGTAGGAGTCCATAAAGTGTTAGAATACTAAGCTTGAATGTGGTGTTGTTAAACATGGGGTAGTTCTTGATATGAGCCCAATGTTGATTAAATGAGGTGGTAAAGAGTAATGTTCTTGGGATGAGACTCCCCGTAGAGAGGTATAGAGCTCGAACCTTAGGATTTGGGTTAAGCTTGAATATAGTAAGAGTGTGTTGTTAGACTTAGGCCTTGGTAAGAGAAGTTATATACCCTTGTGGGAGCTATGAGTTGCAGTCAATGAGGTATCGTATTCCTATCCTTACTTCATGCCCAGACTCCCTTTGTTCAGATAAAGTAACCCCATAGAGAGAGTGACTATGTTCACAACAACATCATTCTTGACTTAGGTTCTATAGAAGGTCCCCAACTCTTGGTGTGAATCAGCCTAGTCTGTGTTAGTAGGCAAGTTCATGAGTCAAAGAAGATAGTGAGAGTAACCCCGTTCCATACCCGGCCAAGCCGTCATTCGAGGACAAATGATCCCAAGGAAGAGATAATGTAACACCCACGAAATTTTTTAAGCTAAGATTTAAACCATTCTTTGTAGTGAGTAAGATTTTACGAAGGAATTTAAAATTTTCTTATGTTTTAGGGTCTTTAGATGTAGCACCTTGATCTCCAAAAAGAACTAAAGAGAATTCCTTCTAGTCATTCCTAGGTTCTTCTAAATTTGGGTCAACTTTAAACAACCATAACTTTTAGCACATGATGAGTTAGGAGACTCATAAGATATCAAATGAAATATCTCTGAGTCCTCTTTCCAACGCCAACAAATTTGCTAATTTTTGAGCTCATATGAGGGAGATATACTCGTTTGATGTCGGGCTGTCCAAATAAGGAAAATTACCCAAAAATATAAAGGGTATTTTGATCTTTTCCTTACCCAATCAGCTTAAAACGAATTTTAGTAATATTTTGAAGACAAATCAAATGATAGGTCTTGGAATGCTCTTTCCAATGCTGTTGGGTTTGCTAATTTTTGAGCTCATATGAGGGAGATATGGTCTTTTGAAGTCAGGCTGTCCATTTAAGGAAAGTTACCAGAAATTATGTGGGGTATTTTAGTCTTTTCCTTACCCCCACTTATTCTATAAGCGAATTTCACCCAATTAAGGGTCTAAACTGATTAGAATCAGTTTCATTCATCCCTAAAGCATTTAGGTTTTTAGAGAGAAGATTCAAGAGGAGAAAAAATCTAAGTAGACTCCATTCAAGATTCTTTCAATCCTTTTCAAGATTCTTCTTCAAGGTAAGTCTTTCTCCAACAACTCCTTCTTTCCAACTCAAATTCCTCCATACAATTATGAAGCACTAATGAAAATCATAATTCTTGGTCATAGAGATTTCAAGAAACTAATTCAAGAATCTCAATAAACGTTTTCTTGATTGAACACCTTCAGGCTAGGGTTTCAAGGATTCAAATCAAGTTCTTCTTCAAGATTATTCAAGACTCTTCAAGTTCTTCAAGAACCTTGTTCTTTGAGGTATGTAAGGTTATCATAGTGTTGGACTAAATCGTCCTCACACCCTACATCTACTTTCAAATCAGTAAAAGAAAAATCTCATATTCTTTCCTATATTTAAGTATTCTTGAGATAAATTGATTTTGAGTTCTTGAGTTCATGTTTCTTTTAAATTTCTATTCCTAATCATTTAGTTTCTATATTGTTATTGAGATCCTTGAGTTGATATGTATATGTCTATATTTCAGCATGAGCCTTATTTTGAGATATAAATTTTGAAAAGCTTTTTAAAGCCAACACTTAAGTTTATAAACTGAGTTTTGAGAAAAGAGTTTCTAAAATATGATTAGTATGACAATCAAGTATGTCATCAATATATGAGATGCATGGTAGCTAGATATACCATCAATGTTTATGCAGTATGGTATCCCGACTCATCAATGATCATATTAAAATATGATTTTTATATGTTTTTGAGAAAAACTTTTTAAGTATGAAGTGACTAAGAGTATAAAGGGATTATGTATTCCCAAAGGTATCGATTTTTATATTGATAAAAGAGAATGTGAGATTTTAAAATGAGTTATGAGTTCAAAAGATATTTCAAGAGCAGTTACCTCTTCTAAGAGGGTAGTTTGAGCAATCATCTCAAACTAGAGGAAGAGTTATGTTTTTAAACATATCATCATGAGTATATATTATTGGGAGTAGTATTGAGCACCGATATGGGGATGAGTTCAGATAACTCACATTCCTCATAAGTAATGTATTCCAACATGGGTACGGGATCATACTTTTTAGATGACTCCTAAGTGCCTTCAAGTAGATCTTAGTGGATCCACTTAGTAGTAGGTTATATACCCTGGCAAAGTATAGGACAGCTCTAGCAGTACGGGCTAGATGTTGTATCATCACACAGCTCATAGGGATGGTTGTCGATTAGAGAATCTCCCACAAAGTTATATTGTATTTTTATATACAAAGTGAGTTATTGTATTTTTCAATACATTGAGTTGATATCTATGGTTTTAAAAGCTTTCCATGTATTGCATCTTTTATTGTTGCTTTATCCAGAGTTGTGTATCCTGTTATTGAGTTGAGCCCTATTTTCTCTGAGTTGAGTTGAATTATGTTTCATTGAGTTGAATATCATGTTATTGAGTTGAGCCTTATTTTATGTGAGTTGAGTTGAATTGTGTTTCTCTTTCTGTGGTTTGAGATTATTACTCAAAATCTTTCTCTTAAAAGAGATGGTACTCAAACTACTCAAAACTCTTTTGGAAATCTCAGTTTTCTCTAAACTTAAATATAAAAACATTTACTCTTGCGAATACTTAGTTCCCATATATCATTTTAAAGAAAATGAATTCATCTCTACTCTTCCTCAACTCAGTACTCAAGTCTTTAAAACAAATTTTAAAATAATTTGTAAAAATACTTCTTAAAATAGGGTTCATGCCGAATTATGGACGTGAACGACTCAATTCAAGGTTTTCAATAATCATGCATAGAACTCAATACTTGGAACTCAACAACTCTAGCACTTAAAGAGTCAATGATATTAATCATCTCAAAAATTCTCGACTAGAAAGGTTCATGTGGAATTATGTGCATGAACTACTCAACTCAAGGACTCAATGATACATCTCATCTCAAGACTACTTGACTTATAGGGTTCATGAGGAATTATGGGCATGAACTACTCAACTGAAGGACTTCATGGGTAATATGTAATAATCCCATGATTAGGAATATAATCTCAAAAGGGTTAGGAACTCGATACTCAAGACTTAGAACTTGAAGATACTACTTCTCTCAAAGATGCTCAGTTTACGAAGTTCATGCAGAATTTATGGGTATGAACGACTAGACTCGGGGGTCTACATAACAATATGGAACTCATGTATACGACTATTATCATTCTCATACTTATTTCCTCAAAACTCAATTTAAAACTCAAGTGTTGTCTTTGAAAGCTTCTCAAGATTTACAATTCAAAATAGGGTTCATGTTGAATTATAGACATGAACAAATCATTTAAGGATCTCAATAACAATATAGAAACTCAATACTAAGGAATAGAATTTCAAAAAGAATAAAGAACTCAAATCTCATCTCAAGGATACTCAAATCTAGGGGTAGAATCCTAGATTATTATTTTACTAATTTGAAAGTAGATGTAGGGCGTGAGGACGAACTATTCCAACACTATTATAGCTTTACATACCTGAAAGAAGAATGTTATTGAAGAATCTTGATGAAGAACTTGATTACAAGCCTTGAAACCCTAGCTTGAAGGTAAACGATCAAGAAAACCTTTCTTGAGATTCTTGAATTAGTTTCTTGGAATCTCTATGGCCAAGAATTATGATTTTCATTAGTTATTCATAATTGTATGGAGGAATTTGAGTTGAAAAAAATGGAATTCTTGGAGAAAGACTTACCTTGAAGAAGAATCTTGAAAAAGATTGAAAGAATCTTGAATGGAGTCTTCTACTTTGATTTTTCCTTATGGTTTTGCCCTACGGTTTGAGAGAGAAGAGAATGTTGGATTGAAAAATGAAAATCTGATTGTTTTGAGCTGTTTATTAGTTAAGAAATCCGTTTAGGGTTTTCTTGGAGGTAAAAAAACAAAAACAACCCTTTTTAATGTTTTTCCGTCGGCTAATTCGTAACAACACTGTATAGGTTGCTAAAATAGTCATAACTTTTTACTTAGAAATTAGATTGACGCGAAATTGATGGTGTTGGAATGTAGATTCAAATACCTTTGATTGAATAGGTTATGGCTCATGTAACTCTTTATATTCTAAGAGATATGGTTCTTTGAAGTTGACCCAATAGAATCTTACATCAAAACTTAATCGATAAGGAAACTTCAAGAACACTTATCAAGAACTCATCAAGAAAATAAATTGCTCAATATCTATGGATAGAGTCGCAAATAAACTCATGATTGGTGCGTGAGTGAACAAACCCAACACTATAGAAGCTTACATACCTCTCAGGGATTAAATTCATGGCAAAAATCCGCAACAAAACTCAAGAACCTCGACGAACGCTTTGATCCTCTCCTCTTTTCTCCTCATTTCTCTTCTTGAACTCTCAACTAAAACCCTAGGCGTATATTAGGATTATAAACTGAACCTAATAGGATTAGACCCTTAAAGCCTTACTAAAGATGAATTAAATATGATTTTATAAGGAAAAGACCAAAATACACCTCACTATTTTCGGGTAACTTTCCTTAAATGGACAACCTGACTTCAAAAGGGCATATCTCACTCATTCGACCTAGAAACTTAGTAAACTCAGTGGCGTTGAAAAGATAATTCATAGACCTTTCATTACCTATCTTGTAGCCTACTAACACATCATGTACTAAGATTTATGGTCGTTTGAAGTTGACCCAAAACTCATAACTTGCAAAATTTCAGATTTTGCTATATCCAATTTAGTTCTTTTTGGAACTCAAGGTGCTACATCTAGTGACCTTAATACTCAAGAAATTTTAAATTCTTCGGTAAAATCCTACTCACAACGAAGGATGGTTCCAGTCTTAGCTAAAAAAAATATGGGGTGTTACATAAGTACACAAGAATCTACTCAAAAACAACTCTTAAAATCCATACGATTATCTCAAGAACTCATCGAAATCCCAACAAAACAAGATTTAGAATGAAACTCTAAGAACACTTATCAAGAACTAATCAAGAACTTAAATCCTTAAATTTCAAAAATGAAATTTCCCTGAATAAATCATGATTGGCACGTGGGTGGACGAACCCAACACTATGGAAGCTTACATACCTCTTAGGGATTAACCCCTTGGCGAAATCCGCAATGAAATCCTCAAGAACTCAATGAAATCTTGGCCTTTCTCCTATTTTCTCCTCTTTTCTCTTCTTGAACTCTTTAAAAACCCTAGCGTGAATTGTAAATGTGTAAACTGAACCAAATCAGTTTAGTCCCCTAATTAATTACTTAAAATGAATTAAATCTGATAGGGTAAGGAAAGACACCCCTCTTAAATCCGGGTAACTTTCCTTAAATAGACAACCTGACTTAAAATGGGCATATTTCCCTCATACGAGCTCAAACATTAGCAAACTCGGTGGTGTTGGAAAGAGAACCTGGAGATCTTTCATTTGATATTTTATAGGTCTCCTAACTTATCTTGTACTAAAAGTTATGGTCGTTTGAAGTTGATTTAAAACTTAAAAGAACTTTGGAATGGCTTGGATGAACACTCTTTAGTTCCTTTTGTGTAAAAACCCGGAAAACTAGTAAGACCAAGCTAGAGTCTAATGGAAACTAGTAGGTGAGACTAGAGTCGTACGTGTGAGCTTTTGAGCTTGATGTTTGGTTGTAGGTTGTATATTGACTTCCCGAGCTTAGGTTGAGATGTCTAAGGGTTAAACGTCAAGGTACGACCCCCAAATGACAAACCAAGGGTCCTTGGGGAGGACCCTAAAGTCTAACCCCAAGGCTGCCTAAGATCACAAAAACTGCCAAAATTCCATGAACCACGGATGGCCAATCACGGCCAGTAGATGGAGTAACACCCCGTATGTCATGGGGCGTGGTTCAAAGCCTGGTTTAGGAGCTGCAGGTCCAAACCATGGACGTTCAGCACGTCCAGTAGATCAATTGACGGACCGTAGGTCCATGGGGCGTGGATTGCACCTGCAATCTGCCCAAAGTCGGCCAATAGGTGGGTTAGTTTTGGTAATTCATTTTTAGTTTTTTTTAAGTAGAGGTTGCTTAATATGGATTTATTTCATATATATAAAGTATTTTAAGGTATTAAACACTTCATTAACTCATTATAACCCAAGACCCCAAATCAAAACCCAACTACTTTCCCCTTCAAAAATCTTCTCTCTAGAAACTCCATTGAAGACCAAGAGAAGGGATCAAGCTAGGGCGTGGAGATGGAGGCTTCTTCATATGAATTTGATGGGATTCTAAGTCTAAGGTATGGGAGTTCTTCATTCTTGGGAAGCTATCAACCAAGGAGCCCTTTCAAAAGCTTTTTACACAATTCTAGAAAACACAATTAGCTAGGGTTTGAACTCAACCCCATGGATTCCTTTCAAAGTTGTTCTTAAAGGTTGAATTATATTTGTTATTGATGAGACTACTGATTTTAGATGATTTTAACTTGAATTCCAAATAATCCATGAGTTTTCCCCAATCTTAGCTATGGCTCTTCTATATATTATGAATGTTGTTAGAAGTGAATCCAATTGATTGAATATGAGTTGATTATGATGAAATTACATGATTTAAGTATTATTCTACATGTATTCTTGATTAACCTAAGATTCTAGGGTGAAATTGATGTAGCCTAGGGTCATGTCATGAAAGGGGCAAATTGAGGGTTTAGATGTGAACCCCTGAGATTGATGAACTTCTTGAAGAATTGCCTTAGATTAGATCACCTACACATGAAAGTCTTATGAATGAATCTTCTAAACATGAATTGACTTGATTAGGTCTTACATGATGAATTATGGTTGAATAGTATTGAGGTTTAGCTTACTTGATGCTATATGACTATAATTCATGAGTAAGAATGAAGCATGTGGTTATTGTACCTTGAGTATTAGGTATACTTCATGATAATGTGAGGCATTGCTTGAGAGTAAGGCTTGTAACATGAAGATGACTCCTACGGCTAAAAAGGGGTAAAATCTAATTAAGTAGGTAAACTAAGTATGTTAAGGCTTCAAGAAGGAAGCCATTATGTATGTTGGTTTGTATATGGCCCTATGGTGAACTAGACTTCACCCACATGACCTACAATATGAGTATATGAGCTTATACATGAAAGGAATGCACTACTTGAATTACTATTATGACCATGTCTATTATGATGAATGTTAGATGTGTTGATTTACATGGTCTATGATCCTTGAATGTAATATATGTGAAATATGCATGATTGTGATATTATGTACATGCTAATGAACACTTTGAGAGGGAAGTGTCTATGATGATAATGTTGTTGTTGTGTCATTACAAGGACAATCACACACACACTCCATGCATAAATAAGATTATGAGGTATTTGTGGGTCAATTGAAAGGCTAGTTCTCATGTGCACGTTTACATACTATTACGCATGAAATGTACATGACCATGATGATCCACTTGAAAGGTGGAGGTGTTAATTATTGTGTATATTGTGGTATTGATGCAAGATCCTTCTTTGCTATACCCCTACGCATGATTATGTACGACTATGACTACATATGATATGTTAAAACTATGTATGATATGTTATGACTATGATTATATTGTTGTGTTGATTGAAAGGCTATTCTCATTAACACCATGAACATGATGTGAAGGGTTTACTCACATATTGATGATTCTAAGGTTGAAAGGACATTCTCACCTAATGAATCCATGAGCTACCATGATATTGTATTGGATTTTGTGTTAAGTTACCTTTCCATAAACAATGAAGTTAAGTAAAGACTTAAAGGAATTAAGCTTAGCACCAAGTGGATAGGAATGAGAGATGGAAACCTTTTACCTCAGTTAGTCTGGGTTTCTAGTAGCAATCTAACTATCCCATAACTATGTGCCCACATAGGTTCTTAGCTAGTGGATCCACCTATAAGCTAAACATGTTCGTTCTACCTTAGGCAAGTAGAACACCTCATTTTGGTGTGGGTTCATGACACCGAATTCCATGTAGCTCACATGGTCTATGTCGGTTAAGGCTATATCTCCCTACATGAATAAGTAACATGAACTAGTAACATGAACAAGAACAAGGACATGGGTTATTTACTATAGTCCTTAAAGAGGTTCTACTTAGTGTGAATGGGAGTATGGGACTTTATTCATGCATTGCACAAGTAGGCTTTGAGAGTGAGTATGGTAGGTTTCCCTCATGACATGATGATTATGAGTTATGCATGCTTTATTATGAATTATGAACATGAACTCTGCTTATGACTTCTTAATAGGTTTACTTAGCGTAGGTGAGGGTATAGGACTTCACTTTTGCATTGCACAAGTAGACTTATAAGGGGGTTGTGGTGTGGTTTCCTTATACTATGAACATATGTGAATCTATAAATGCATGATATGGGTTGCTGTTATGAATGACTTTACTTGTTACAATTTATGTACATGAATGGCTATTTGTCTATATGTGTTGGCTATGATTGAGGTCAAGGTATGTTATGCATGATCATGGTGGCCTAGAAGTGATACTTAGTGTGGATGGGACTATGGGGTCCTACCCATGCATTGCACAAGTAGAGCTTAAGGTTGCTCATGTAATAATTTTATTATGTTGAGATGATCTTGGTATTTGACTATATATTATGTTATGATTGGAGACTATGTATTGTGAAGATTGGGATATGTATTATGCTTATATTGGAGACTATGCTTATAAGTATGATGATATCTCTTATGCTGTGATGAATTGTATGTGAATTGCTTTATGAGTTGCATTCTCCAACGATTTCAAAGATGTTGTTCAAAAAGTGCATATAGCATGGTTTCTAAGAAAATGCCCCATTTATGCATGTTTTAAGGATTTTGTGCATGGCTTCCATACTTAGTACTTTTTGTGCTAACTCCATCTTTCTACATATTCTATAAGTGTAGGCTTTGGTGATAATGGACTCCATCCTCGTGGCTAGGACTCTAGTAGATCAAGAAGAAGAAGATTGGTAAGTCCTCATTGTATTCGAGGGCTCGACCATGTGTCCTTTATTGTCTTTCATTTATGCTTAGACTTATGTAAGGGCTATGTCCCTATGATTGTATTTCAAGAGTTTTACTTCAAGTGTTAGATGGTTCGAGACATAGTGTTATAGATTCTTTCTCATTTTATAAAAGATTTCAATTGTAAAGTAAAGTTTTAAATTCCACACTATTTTCCAATGATCTTATGTCTATGATTATTCTAAGGGCTTGTATGAGACCCCTTCGGGGTCAAGTACGCTGTGTTACGTCTAGCGAGTACCACTGGGTCGTGACATTTTGGAACTCAAGGTGCTACATCTAGTGATCTGAATACTTAAGAAATTTTAAATTCCCTGGTATAATCCTACTCACAACGAAGGATGGTTCGAGTCTTAGTTCAAAAAAATTTTGGGGTGTTGCAGTATCTCCCTATGGGATCACTCGTCCTTGAATAACGGCTAGACTGGATATCGAACGGGGTTAATCTTATCATATCTGAAATACTGATATACCGTGAGTTTACGGTATTTATAATGCATTTCAGTTACAAGTTGTGTGTGTCTAGGGCCGTTTTGTATTGTTTTTTATGAGTTTGTATCATATTCTGCAGGAAAGATGTTCAGGTGCGGAAGTAAAGAGACAACTGAAAGAAATGCAGAAAAGGGCATCTACGGAGGTTATCTACGAACCGTAGGTCCATTGACACTATGTAGATGGTGGTCGTAGATCAGCAGGCAAGGCATGGAAGGTAAATCAGGGAAATCTGACCAAGTGTGGAACCACGGTAACCATTGATGGTCCGTAGATTGATCTACGGACCATAGTGTTGATCCGTAGATTGATTCTGCGAGGTTTCTAGTACCTGATTTTTGAAGATTCCAAGTGTGGAGCTACGGAGAGGGATTGACGGACCATAGATCGATCTACAGTCCGTACTGCATTTCCGTCATTTGCTTTAGAGAAGCTGATTTTTGGAAGCTGAAATATTTTCTAAGTCCTGGCTGACGGAAGGGACTCACGGACCGTAGATCCATTGATGGTCCGTGAGTCGGTCTCGTGGAATGAAGACGCTGCCTGGACAAACTTTCCTTATTTTGTTCCCCTTTTTATTTAGGACTTGTTTTATATAAATAGGGCATGTAAACCTCATTTTTAAGGTTGGATTTTATTACTTTTATTCTAGTTCTTGACCTGGGAGATTAACTGGCAAGTTTAGCAATTATTAATTTCCTAAGATCGTTTTGAAGATTTTGGAGTTGCAATTTAAGTTGGATTTCTGATTTTATTTTGCTTTGTACATAAGTTCATAATTCTTTCATCCAAAACAATGAATTGTGTTCATATGATTATGGGTAACTAAACTCCACAACTAGGGTTGTGGGAACCATGAGCGATTAAAAAAGTATGAATAGTAAATAAGCAATTCTTGAATAGTGTGGTGCATGCATTGATAATTCTTTCGTTTAGAAGTCTTTTTAGCGGTTGCAAACGTTAGAACTCGCATTGTTGCTACTTGTCGGACCAAGGAGGTAATCAATAAGAAAAGAATTATCAACATAGATTTAGTGTGATACTATCTGATAGGCTAGTGTCGATTGGTGTGAAGTAATAACTAAGCCAAACATCGATGTGATGTCTAATATGAGGTAAAGGTAAGGGTTAGTAAATGATACACACGTAGCCGGACCAAGGTGCGGGGTGAAATTCTCTAGATGTCGGACCAAGGATTTAGAGATACCTAACTTATCACTTTGCATGTAGTACACTAGGAAAGGATTGTTATTACTAGGATTACTGCGTTATGAGCTTGTGGGTAACACATATACCCTAGTTAATTCTCTCATCTTGATAACAACCAAAATTGACTTTTGATTACTGATTACTTATTGAGTTCTTACAATTTGTTTCACAACCCCCCCCCCCTTTAATTACTTGTTTCTGGAAGTAATTTAATTAAACGAATATAATTGTTGGTTAAAGTTAAGTCTAAACCATATTCCTCGCAGGATCGACCCCAACCTTCAAGTTGGATTCTTTACTTGATAACGATCGGTTATGCATCTTTAGGGAGGTGTAATTTGAGCGTATCAAATTTTGGGGTTAAATGGATTGTGAGTGATAGGGTGAAGTCGGAGTAACCTAACTCATAAATGCTCTCTTGGGGTTTTCTTGCCTGTGTTTTTTTTCCCCAAAAGACTGTTTAATTTCTGTTGAACCGGCATGTGTTAAGATCGTATCTGTATAAGCATGAAAAAGAATGAAGCATGATGGCTTATGAAAAATATACCCATCCAAATTATCTGATATGTGATAGAATTGGTAGGTTAAGACAAGTTGAATGTGTTGGCTCTGAGTATGACATGATAATGAATCAACTTGATGGCATGACTTAGGCTGAAACTTGAACTTGGTAATCTGATCATATGATAATGAAACTATGTCCCAAGAGTGTGTGAGAATAGTTGATTGTTCAAACAGTTTTTGTGAAAAACTAGAACTTGACCGGTTAGTCCTGCTGAGACAATTCACTCTAGAGGCTAGAAAGTGATCATAGGCCCTTGTTCTGATAAGTCCACAAATTTCCTAAAAGAAGGATCCAACCAAATGAAATAAATGCTCCCTTTGATCCAAATGTTTTAAGCCTAAAATTAGACCATTTCTTTCAAAACCCCGAACTCACCTTCCCATAATCGACTATGTTGGCCCCGGTCCCTCCTTGGACATGTGCACCTCGACTTAGACCAAAAGCCTAAGTTGAGGGTGGCTAATGTAAAAAGTAACTTCAATCTTGGCCCTGACCCGACATCGGGTATTGTGCACCTCAACCCATGGAAAATCCATAAGTTGAGGGTGTCTATGAAAGATGAAACCGAAAGAAACACGGGTATGAAAAGAGTTTTGATGTTGAAAAAGAGAGGAAATGATGTGACTTGTTGAAAACTAAAGAAAAGAATAAAATGCAACAAAAAAGTTGAAAAAAATATATAAAGAGCTACAAAGTCTAAAGTCACATCCATGGTTGAAGAAAATCAAGGGAAAGGAGGTAAAACAGTAGGATGGCAAAAATAGGGCAAAAAGAGGTTGAAAGCCTAGTGTAATGTCAAGGAGGGCAGAAAGTCACTAAGAAGTACCCAAATGTACCACACCTGACCCTGAGCCTACATTACAAGCCAAGAAAGTCCTATTGTGATCCTAGAGTCTAGTTTGGAGAGTCTAAGCAGTGAAAATAAGGGCAAGCCTATGGTACTGAGCACTAACTGTACTTGAAGTTATTTCTGAGTGTGAGTGTTGATTGAATCTTTGTACTCAAATTCATAGTCATTGTGTGAAAGAAAAGGGATTTAGTTTGAAGTAAGGGCACTAGGTACATTGTCGGAAAGTTGGTACTTTGGCGATAGTGAAACAGTGTATGTTATGTGTTGGTTGGTCGATCGTTGTCATGGTTTGATCCGCTTGAATTAGTTTGTCGAGTCTAGGAGAATAAATTTTGCACCCGAAAAGTGAGTGGGATAGAGAGCCATGTGATTGCTTGTGCTTGAAATGCTTGCTTCAATACAAGTGTCGTTAAGAGTCTTAGTGTGTCGCTTGAGGACAAACAACGAATTTAAGTTGAAGGTGTTGATATACCATGAGTTTACGGTATTTCTAATACATTTAACTTACAAGTTTTCTGTGTCTAGGGTCGTTTTGTATTGGTTTTTATGTGTTTGTATCATATTCTGCAGGAAAAATGTTCACGCGCGGAAGTAAAGAGACAGCTAAAAGAAATATAGAAAAGGCCATCTACGGAGGTTATCTACGGACTGTAGGTCCATTGAAGCTTCGTAAATGGTGGTCGTGGATCAGCAGGCAAGGCATGGAAGGCAAATCAGTGAAATCTGACCAAATGTGGAACCACGGTGACCATTGACGTTCTGTAGATTGATCTATGGACCGTACTGTTAATCGGTAGATTGATACTATGAGGGTTCCAGTACTTGATTTTTGAAGATTCCAAGTGTGGAGCTACGGAGAGGGATTGACGGACCGTAGATCGATCTACGGTCCGTACTGCATTTCCGTCGTTTGCTTCAGAGAAGCTGATTTTTGGTAGCTGAAATATTTTCTAAGTTCTGGCTGACGGAAGGGACTCACGGACCGTAGATCTATTGACGGTTCGTGAGTCAGTCTCGTGGAATGAAGACGCGTGCCTGAACAAACATTCCTTATTTTGTTTTCCTTTTTATTTAGGACTTGTTTTCTATAAATAGGGCATGTAAACCTCATTTTTAGGGTTGGATTTTATTACTTTTATTCTAGTTCTTAACTTAGGAAATTAACTGGCGACTTTAGCAATTATTAATTTCCTAAGATCGTTTTGAAGATTTTGGAGTTGCAATTTAAGTTGGATTATCTTCTTACGTAAGTTCATAATTCTTTCATCTAAAAATAATGAATTGTGTTCATATGATTATGGTTAACTAAACTCCACAACTAGGGTTGTGGGAACCATGAGCGATTAACAAAGTATGAATAGTAAATAAGTAATTCTTGAATAGTGTGGTGCATGCATTGATAATTCTTTCGTTTGGAAGTCTTTTTAGCGGTTGCAAACGTTAGAACTCGCCTTGTTGCTACTTGTCGGACCAAGGAGGTAATTAACAAGAAAAGAATTATCAACATAGATTTAGTGTGATACTATCTAATATGCTAGTGTCGATTGGTGCGAAGTAATAACTAAGCCAAACATCGATGTGATGTCTAATATGAGGTAAAGGTAAGGGTTAGTAAATTATACACACGTAGCCAGACTAAGGTGTGGGGTGAAATTCTCTAGATGCCGGACCAAGAATTTAGAGATACCTAACTTATCACTTTGCATGTAGTACACTAGGAAAGGATTGCTATTACTAGGATTACTGTGTTATGAGCTTGTGGGGAACACGTATACCCTAGTTAATTCTCTCATCTTGATAACAACCAAAATTGACTTTTGATTACTAATTACTTATTGAGTTCTTACAATTTGTTTCACAAAACCCCCCATTTAATTACTTGTTTCTAGAAGTAATTTGATTAAACGAATATAATTGTTGGTTAAAGTTAAGTCTAAACCATTTTCCTCGTGGGATCGACCCCAACCTACAAGTTGGGCTCTTTACTTGATAACGATCGCTTCTGCTTCTTAAGGGAGGTGTAATTTGAGCGTATCAAATTTTGGCGCCGCTGTCGGGGAATTTGGCTTTTAGATTAATTTTAACTACATTATTGAACTTTAGTCAAATATTTCCTAATTTTACTTTTTCTTTTTGTTTGTCTCTCTCAGGTTCTGACTCCAGTGTATGCCAAGCACACGGAGCCAAGGTGAACCACTTACTCCTTACGATTCAGAGTTGAACCGAACTTTGCGAAGAATGAAATATCAAGGAGTTCAAGTTAATCCATTGGTCCAGATTATCCCCAACTAGCATGCAACTAAACTCGAAACAATATCGAACAATCCTAAAACATGGTATCTAAGAAGAGAAATAAGAGTGACAAGGCACCCATCACCAATTTACTCTAATCAACATGCATTTACATAGTCAAACTCAATATAATATAGAAAGGATGTCATAGCCTACCTGTAGGTCGACCGCGCATGCTCCAAATCACAAGGCCAGAACTTTTCCTTTCCGAACGGCCTTTAAACGCTGCCACGCTATAAAAATAGGATCTAAACGTTAGTACAGTCGCTTAGACACCAAGACACACCATATGGAAATGGGCTGATTTTAGAGTCAAATGGGAATTGTGTGACCCGTGCCAAAATTTCTGGAATTGACTCCGTCAGAAGGTCCTAATCAACGCCCCGAATCGGTGTCCCAAAATGGAACACAATTTAGGGATAGAAACAAAAGTTTTGTTCTAGACCAAACTCAACTTTCCACAGCTAATCGTGCTGATGGAATTCTCATTTGAGCTCGTATATTCGAAAGGTTGACTAAATTTAAACATAGGCTTTAACTTGAAAGTTAAAATGACTAATCCCATAGACTCGCACTAAAAGCCTTGAGAGTCATGCCAACAAAGCTACTAGCCTAAAATGACCCTTTCAGAGCGGATGGAATCGTCAAAATTGGATTCTGAGGTCATCTTTCAGAAATTTTGAAAAAAAATGATCGATCAATGTTCAAAAGCTCTAAAACACTAAAACTCACATGAAAACCAAATGACTGACCAGGTGACCAAACTATTAGTTCCAGCAAGTCATAAATGACTTGGGGTTGCTATAGGATTGCTCTAAATGATAAATAGGAATCATAAACACATAAATGACTTGGAGAGTCAATACAACAACCACTACTAAAGGGACTTTCATCTGTGAAAGTAAGAGTCAAGAAGTACCTGAAGGCTCAAACAAGAAACGAAACTACTCCCGCATATCATGCTTGATCTCCCATGTAGCCTTCTCACTCCGACAATGCCTCTAATAGACCTTAACCACAGAAATGGCTCTCAAACGCAACTGACGCACATCTTTGGCTAGAATGGAAACTGGCTCCTCCACAAAATTCAAATGATCATCCACCCTAACTGCATCATACTGGATCACATTAGACTCGTCAGGAACATACCACTGCAGCATTCAAACATGGAAAACCAGGTGGATAGCTGAGCCTACTGGAGGTAGATTCAACTCATATGTAACCTCACCAACTATCTCGAGGATCTCAAAAAGCCCAATACACCTGGGTGTGAGCTTTTCTCACCTCCGAAACCTCATCATGCCCTTCATGGGTGACACACGGAGGAAGAATCTATAACCAGCTGAAAACCTCAAAGGTTACCTACGATCAACATAAATTTTGTGTCTATTCTAAGTTGTCTTAAGCATGTCCTGAATCACCCTCATCTGGTGCAAAATATACAGAATCAAGTATGTGCCCCGCGGTCTAGGCTTTGTGGATTAAACCAACCAATCATAGAATTACAACTCTTACCATATAACATCTCAAATGAGGTCATAAGAATGCTCGAGTTATAGTTGTTGTACGAAAACTCTACTAAGGCCACTAACCTTCAAACTCCAAAACACATGCTTGAGTGTATCCTCAAGAACCTAAATAGTACACTCTGACTGACCATTAGTGTGCGGGTGGAAAGTTGTGTTAAGGTCAATGCGAGTGCCCAACTCCTCCTGAAAGGTCCTTCAAAAGCCAGAACATAACTAACCACCCCGATCTAATATGATACAGACAGGCACACAATAAAGGTGAACTACTTTTCGAATGTTAATCTGAGCTAACCTCTCGTCACTAATGAAGATTGAACAACGAGGAAGTATGCCGACTTGGTCAACCGATCAGTGATGACCCAAATGTTGTCGACGCCTCTAGAAGTCTGACGAAAACCTTCCACAGGGTCCATAGTGGTGCAATCCCACTTACACTCCACAATGGGCAATCTTTTAAACTCACCACCAAGTCTCAAGTTTTCGGCCTTCACCTACTGGCAACTCAACCAACAGGACACATACCCTCCAATATCTCTCATTATATCGCTCCACCAACAATGCTTACTCAAATCACGATACATCTTTGTGGTGCTCATATGGATAGAGTACCTAAAATCATAGGCCTCACGAAGTATTACATTGATCGAACCCCTAACACTAAGAACACAAATACGGTCTCCAAACCTCAAAACCCCATCTGAATCTAAGTTAACCTGAATGACATATCTCCCTAACACCTTATCTTGAAGTGCCACAAATAGCTCATACTCAATCTAGTGACCACAAATCCGATCAAGCAATGAAGTCTGAACTCCCATATAGGCTAAGACATGCCTAGAATCTGAAACAGCTAATTGAATCATCTTATTAGCTTAGGATTGAATCTCCAAAGCTAAAGGTCGCTCTATAGTAGACAATAAGGCTAGACTACCTACACTCACCACCTTTCGGCTAAAGGAATCCACTACCACATTCCCCTTGCCCTAATGATAAAGAATAGAGATTAGAAGCTCAGTGTAATGATGTTGCCTCGAATTAAGGTACATCTTCCTCATAATGTACTAAAGACTCATGTGATCAGTGTAGATCTCACAACGAACTCCATACATGTAGTGACTCAAGATCTTAAGCTCAAAAACTACCACCGCCAACTTCAAAATATGAGTAGGGTCATTACGCTCATGCAACTTAAGTTGCCTTGATGAATAAGCAATAACTCGGCTCCACTGTATAAAAACATTACCCAAACCAATATTTTATGTGTCACAATATACTGTGAAGCCCTCGCCCTCAATTGGAAGGCTCAATATAAGAGTAGTAGTTAGCAACTGCTTGAGCTTACAAAAGCCAACTCATACTCCTTATACCACTCAAAGGGAACATCAAGGTGAGTCAATCGGGTCAGAGGTGTTGCAGTAGTGGAGAAACCCTCCACAAACCATATAGAATATCCCGCTAATTTGATGAAACTCTGAATGACATTAACCAAAGTGGTCTTAGCCAAATTACGAATAGACTCATTCTTCACTGGATCTACCATGATGTCATCCTTGGACACAATGTGCACCAATAATGCTACAAACTCAAGCCAACACTCACACATTGACAAGTTGGCATAAAGTCGTAGATCTCTCAATGTTTGGAGCACAATCCTAAATTCTGCTCATGATCACTCTTGCTCCGCAAGTATACTAGGATGTCATCTATGGACACAATGACAAATGAATCAAGATACGACCTGAACACCTGCATCATCATGTTAATGAAGGCCACAGGGGAATGATTCAACTCAAAAGACATCAGTGCGAACTCGTAGTGACCATATCGAGTCCTCAAAGTAGTCTTATATATATATGCTGCCCTAATCCTCAGTTGATGGTAGCCAAACCTTATATAAACCTTTTAAAACATTATGGTACCCTGAAGTAGGTCAAATAGATCATCAATCCTGGGCATGAGGTAACAGTTCTTCACCTCTCCTTATTCAACTGTATATAATCAATACACATGCTCACCGTACCATTCTTCTTCTTCACAAAGAGAATGGGAGCTCCCAAAGGCGATACATTATGCCTACTGAACCCTTACACAAGATATCATGTAGTTGAATATTGAACTCCTTGATCTCTGCACGAGCCATATGATATGGAGGAATAGAAATAGGTCGAGTAGCCAGCTCAAGCCCAATAAGGAAATCAATATCACTCTAGGGTAGGCCAAGTAGGTTAGTAAGAAACAGATCCAAAAGGCAAGGGACAACTAGAACTGACTCAACTGGTGGACCTCCCTACTCACATCTTGCACATATGCCAGATTAGATAAGGACACACTAGACACTAGCCTTCGAGCCTGAATAAAAGAGATAACTACAACCGATGTGCTACTAAAAGAGCCCAGCCAGATCACTGGGGAAATACCAGGCATGGATAAGGTAACGGTCTTAAAGAAACAATCTAAAATTGCACGATAGGAGGATAACCAGTCCATGGAAAGAATCACATCGAAATCAAGCATATCAAGTAGTATAAGGTCAGCCCGGGCGTCATACCCCTAGATAGTAACTAAGCAACATTAAAACACTTTATCTACTACTAATTGGCCTTGTCTCTATAAAGGTATGCCACACCTGCCTAGCTAGTCCATCAAACTAATAAGCAGTGAAATCAGCTCCTCTCGACTCCACTAGTCCTAATGTATAAAGCCACTCCGGGCAAATAGTTAGAAACTCATGGGCATCATCACCCACAGCCCTAGAAAACCTAAGATTTGAAATCCTATGGAACACTCTGAGCATCTTCTGTTTCTCTAGAGGCATAGCTTCAGTTGCAATCATGGGCTAGGAACTCCCAAGTGGTACCTCACCCATATGTGCATCTGCTGCTGGCTGATCCCGCAGACCTGGTTGAGTGTTGGGGCATGCAGCATACCTCCAAATGTAGTCAAGAGCTGAGTAATGGTTGCATGAAGATCTAGAACCATAGTTGGTCTAGGTAGTGGTTGGATTTGTCCTGGCCCCACTGGTTGAGCTATAACTCGAGAAGCTAGAGGGTCCACTGTTGATTCTGGCCTCTCTCTCTATATGGGGTTGGTGTTTCACCCCTATCTGATAGGGGAAGCTTCCTCTACCTTCAACCATCGCAAGGCGTGTATGAGCCATCTTGTGAAAAGAGTGAAACAAGTGAAATCTCAAGAAATCAATAACATACACATTGCACATAAGCAATACAACTGAGAGAAGTTCCTAAGGTCCCCTATAGCCTCACAAAGATAGGATAAGGATGTCTCTGCATTGCTCTTTAAGACTCTACTAGGAATTAGCTCTATATAACTGAGACCAGTGAACCTGAGGCTCTAATACCAACTTGTCACGACCTGATTCCTACAATCATGTTGGCAACTACTATAACCCACAATTATTTAAGCCAACATGTACCCAGAGCAATAAGTAATGAGTAAAACTTTAGAAATAAACGAAAGAAAAACTTAAACAACAAATGAAATAGAGGCGGAAGGAAATCAAAATCTATGTACAAGATAATACCTCCTATAACCTGGAAGTCACGAGCATAGAGATGTTTAATATGAAATTACAAGTTCGAGAAGTGGACCACAACAAGCCATCTCAATAGAAAAAGACTAGCTAAACATATATACAAAATGAGACAGATTCAAAATGCCAAGAGCTCACCCTCATTTCTGATCCCCAGAAGTTGCAAAGGATGGCGCCAATGATCACCGTTGGTAGTAAGTATTAGGACCTGCTTCACGAAACAGATGCAAAGTGTAGAATGATTACCAAAACAAAGGTACTCAATAGGCATCAAAGGCCCACTGAGCAAGAAAGGTAAAGGAAATATGAAAAAATAGAATCTAGACACAAATAGAGGTTAAAGCGGATATGAAAGAAAGCATATGAGCATACCAAAAGTAAGTCTAAGTGCAGCTAACTAAACCTAATTGGACCCCATAAGCCCAGAAAGTACACTCGTAAGAAAGTTTAAATAAAACTCGAACGGGCCCCCATAAGCTCGACAAGTACATATATTAGCTAAGTTTATTGAAAGAAGAGAACCACGAAGCAAAAGACTGGCTCCCAGCCTAAGTAACCATCAAATCTAATTGACTCCTAGCCCAGCTAGCAAGAGTGACAATCAATATAGGCCGCCTAGCCATGCAGTCGACTCCCAGCCAAGCTAGTAAAAGTGATCGGGGGTCGTGTTAACTTCGAAGCAGATCTCATATATAAAGACCGCCCAGCCGGCCAATCCACTCCCACCCAGCTAGCAAGAATGACCGCCGGGTCTGTCGACTACAAAGAGGATCTCAAATAGGCTCCAAGCCACCGTGGACATTCACTCGCAAAAAATCACAAAAGGCTCCAAGTGTGGGACACTCCGATCATGAGAAAGCATTAAACCACCAGTAATGCATCGGAGCCACAAAAATAGGGAGAGAAAGAAGAATTTCTATAAATCTACAAAATTGCCTAGACTAAGGCTAATACTATCAGACTCAAATCTACTACTCCAGTCTATAAGGAACTAATCCATTTGAAATAACATCGGAGACAAAACATGACTACAAGGATCATAAGTCTAAGGCTACCCTAGTCTAACCCTAAATTATGGTTGAACACGCTCAATATTGAAAATAATAATGTTATTATACACTACAGCTTGCACTAACACACACAAACCCCCAACTAGCATGGTACTAAACCAGAAACAATGTCTATTAATCCAAAAACATGGTATCTAAGAAGAGAAATAAGAATCACTATGTACCCACCTCTAATTCACTCAAATCAACATGGATTTACACATTGAAGCTCAGTCTAAACATTAAGGATCTCGTAGCCTACCTGTAGGCCAAACGTGTCTGTTCAAAATGACAAGGATGGAGCTTTTCTTTTCTGAACAGGCACTAGATGCTGCCACTCTATCAAAAATAGAAAGACAACGTCAGCATGGTCCTTTAGAAACAAAAACATACAAAAAGGACCAATTTCAAAGTCAAATGGAAATTATGGGACCCAGACCAGAATTTCCTAAATGGACTTCGCCAAAAGATCCTAATCAATGCCTTAAACTTGTGCCCCAAAATAAGACACAATTTGAGGCTCAAAACAAACAACACAAACATCATGCAAAAAATTTAACAATTCACGCAAACAAGGAACACCACAAAAGATTCCAACTCAAATTCACATCAAATGGAGGCTACACAACACTTTACAATCACTCCCCAATGTAGCCTTGATAATTCTTGATGTGTGGGACTTTGAATCACCCAATTATGAGCTCAATCAAGGGAGAAAATACAATTTAAACCTTGTAACTTAAGTTGCCATCACGGCTTGTCTTATTCAAAGACCAACCTGATCTTCTCTATGCAAATGTGAAGGAACCACCGAGAACGCAGCGAGGACCCCATAATTGCGGCAAAGAGAGAACCAGGGCTCCATGATCTTGGTAAGGACCCCGCAAACACGGCCACTAGGCTGCCTGAACTCTGTGAACGCGGACAAGGGCCAGCGAACGCAAAGGTCAAAATGTCCTACACCAGCTGATGAATATCAACTGGGTTTTGCCAAGTTCAAAATCTTTGACATAGTGTTTCGAATTAGTTCAGAACCCCATGCACCCAAACAATATATACAACCCTTCCAAATTAGATTTTTTGAACTCCACAAAGCAATCAAAATTTCCATACGAGGTCATCTCGGCTAAAAGTGGGTCTCATCTACAAACTCTATTTTTAACCAAAATCCCCAAGAGGGGTCAAAACTATCCCGGAAGCCTCGGGATCCAAATGAAGGGTCATCCTAGACCAAACTCAACAATTTATAGCTAACTGCATTGACAAAATTCTCATCTAAGCTCGTTTACTCAGAGTATTGACTAAAGTCAATCTTAGGCCTTAACCAGAAAGGCTACACGCCTAATCACACAGACTCGTACTAAAAGCCTCGGGGGTCATGTCAATTACACTACTAGCCTAAGTGACCCTTCTGGAGCTGATGAAATTGTCAGAATTGGTTTTTTAAGTCATCGTCTTGAACTTTTGATTAAAAATGACCATTCAAGGTTCAAAATCTCCAAAAAAAAGTCACAAACTTGTAAAAATCAAATGAGCGACCAAGTGATGGAACTGTCAGTCTCATCAAGTAATAAACGACTTGGGGTCACTTAGGAACGCTCTAAATGACAAATAGGAGACATAAACACAGAAATGGCATGGAGGGACATTACATTGTGTTTGCAAAGTTTTTTTAAAAGAAAATTATATATGACATGTTAAATTACATAGGATGTAAACAAAAACCCTCGCCCAAGCTCTCTAATGACATGTTGACATGTCTGAGCTTCATTATTGAGGGACTGAAAGCTGGTTTTCTGTTATCTTGGAGTAGGATCACTCTCTAAAAGGGTATCCACATCAATAGAGAAACCTGAACCTACAATGGGAATGTCCACACACTATTTTTTAGAAGAAAACAACTTCACTACTTTCTTCAAAGTGTTTATTGGTGCAAAACGACAGTGTGCAGCCTTGTGAAAAAATTCAAAAATAGCTCAATTTCTAGATATATGTCCTACGGGTAAAAAAATTTAGACAATGTCCTTTCCATCAAAAGTTAATGGAGAAGAAAAAATAGAATAGTATATCATACAAGGGAAAAGGTAATTTCTAAAAGACACAATTTTTACATTCCCTTTCTACTCTCTATTATTCTTCACTTTTAGTATTGTTCTTGTACAGGTAAGGCAAGCGAAGAAGGAGAAAGTACCAACTTAAGTAAAGGAATAAATAAAGAGGAGTTAGATGTTAGTGACTTAGCCCACTCGGGAGTTAGTTTAGATGCTTGGTTTCTTCAATTTGATATAAGAACCAACAGAATTACTCTCAAGTCCAACCTATTCCAGAGCCGACAAGGGTGCCATAGGGCTTTTACTAAAGAAAACTCACAAAAAGATGGGTGTCGAGAGCTTTCCCTAATTAATGGATAGGTTGCTTCCTAGCTTCAAACTCTAATCACTTATAGAAACACGGAACACTTCTCCATTGCCCCAAGTCTAGCCTTATCAGAACCAATATTTTCCTTGTCATTAAAATGGTAAACAGGAAAAATTAAAGCTAATTAAAGTTGTGGAGTTTTCCTTTTTCTGTAAACTAAGCAATAATAATTTTTTATGGATTTTATTATAGAAGGTAAAGGAATAGTTACTAGTCAGGATGAGTTAGAGTATACTTTAACCAGAAGGGAGTTTATGTCAATGTAACATTGTGTTAGTGAAGGACAAGTATAGGTGTTAAATTAAAGAGCAGTGTATTCATGAGGGTATAGACCTAATCTAGGCTTATGATTATTTAAGGGAGAACCCCATGGTATTTAGAGGATTATAGAACTAATTAGGTAATGACAGGATTATAGAACTAATTAGGTAATGACGCATAGTGAACTAATTAACTTATTCATATAAGCACTCATGTCCCATAGTATTCTCAGTCTCGCTAATCCATGACTTACCCTAATGTCTAACAAAATAATGTTATGTCATGTGTATTGTTAAATCATATTTCTTGAATGAATTGTGCTTATAATCTTTCTCTTTAAGCTTTTCCAGTGATCTTTTTTAGTTTCCAGGATGATATTGTTAATAGTACTTCTGTGATTATAGATACGAGAGGATTGATGTTTGTTATTGTGGTAGTGGTGGTGTGATTATTACATCCAAGGTTAAGAATGTGGAGGAAGAAGGAGATGAGGTTTTATGATGAGTAATAGTATATGAAATTAATTAGTCAATTTTTCAGTAGTAATGCGAGAAATTTCAGTTGGTAGAGGTGACGAGAGAATGAGGAATTATTAGAAGGATTGGTTAGTAGTAGTCCATGGAGTGGTTATAGTACTAGGCTTGAATGTGGTGTTGACAATATGTTGATGAATGCATGAGGCATTAGGTAATTCTTGATTAATATCTGAGTTTGGTTGAATGCGGTGGTAAGGAATAGTATTCTTGGAATGAGATTTTCTATAGAGGTATAGAACCTGAATCATGTGATTAAGATTATATAATAACCTTATGTTTAGCACCTTGTGGTTTAGATATGGGCTTGAAAATAGTAAGAGCAAATAGTTTAACGTAGAACCTGGTAAGAGTAGTCATATAACCTTATAGGAGTTGTGAGTTGAAGGTAATGATGTGTGGTTTTCAGAAAAAAAGGGTATAGTTTAAAGGTGTTGTTAGGCTTAAAATCCAGCAGTCATATTGCTTAAGGCATAGTAGTCTTGTTCCTACTTCGTGCCCAGATACCCTTGTTTCATTTGAATAACTTCAGATAGAGTGTGACTATGTTCAAACCCATATCATTCATGACTTATGTGCTATAGAAAATTCCAAACTCTT
Organism: Solanum stenotomum; assembly: GCF_019186545.1. Classification (NCBI taxonomy): domain Eukaryota; kingdom Viridiplantae; phylum Streptophyta; class Magnoliopsida; order Solanales; family Solanaceae; genus Solanum; species Solanum stenotomum. The sequence continues at coordinate 48,326,501 of NC_064285.1, read as the reverse complement.
AGTATGAATAAGTTCCGCCTATGATAGTAGGCAAGTTCAGAAGTCAGAAAGATCTTAAGATTAACTCATTTCCCTTGAGTGCTCAGTTCATCATTCGAGTACAAATGATCCTAAGGGGGAGATATTGTAACACCCCAAAAATTTCAAAGCTAAGACTCAAATTATTTTGTAACACCTCGCAACTCTACCCATAAAATCTGAATCATTTGTCGTAAGTATATGAGCTTGAATTGGGCAATGTCCTACTTTCTCATGTATTTTAAGGTCCTTTACCAAGTGTATCAATGGTATCTAAAGTTATCTAGGATCATAAGGGACCTCAAACACCAAGCCAAGTTCAAAGCATTCCTATCGGCAAATATCTCGCATGAGTTCATATAAAGGTCAATTTCAAACGGCCATATCTCTCAGCATATAACTAATTATATGTCTTATCACCTATCAAATTACAGGTCTATGAGTCTTCTTTTCAATTCTGCCAAATTTCTTTATTTTGAGTTTGGAGTAAAAAGTTATAGTCATTTGACTGGAACATACCCTGGCTGGAAAATTCAGAGAACTCACCTACTCAATTGGAGATAAGGCAAATGGGTTGGCGAATCACCGAATTAGCTCACTGAAATATCCGGGAAACCATAAAATTTTTTCTATTTGGGCTATCTAAACTCCCAATGGGTGACCCGTTAAGTATATTTGATGAGGACGCCTCCAGATCGTCAACTTGGCTTATGGAATTCATTTAAAGGTTGTTTCTTTGATTTTTATGGTCCTCTTACATTCCTAGAAAGGTATTCTTAACCTTTTACCCTCAATCAACTTCCCTATGTCTATATTACAACCTAATACCAACATTATACGCATAGAAACTTTCAAAATACTCAATTCTCATTATTCCTACGATCAAGAACTCCAAGAAAGAATTAATCTAACTTATCAAGATCGAAAGGCTCCAAGTTCAATATTCTCTTCAAGAATCCTAAGGTTTCAATACAACATTCTTCTCCACTCTTCATCTCAAAGAACACCGCAAGGAAGACAAAAGTTAGGGTTTCAAGTCTTCCAATCAAGTTCTTCTTCAAGAACTTTGTTCTTCAAGGTATGTAAGGCTATTATACTGATGGATTGAGTTCGTCCTTGTGCCCTACGTCTATTTAAATTCATTAAAAGAGTAATCTAGGATTTTATCCTGGATTTTGAGTATTCTTGAGATGAGTTGTATCGTTGAGTTCCAAGTTCTTAATTCTGAGTATTAAGTTTTCTATATTGTAATTGAGATCCTTGAGTTGATGTGTTCGTGTCAATATTTCAGTATGAACCCTATTTTAAGTTATAATTTTGAGAATCTTTTAAGCCAAACATTTTTGTGATTCTCTGAGAAGGCAAAGATGAGTTTTGAGAAAGAGTTCTAAATATGATTCAAGTAAGAGTATAAGGGAACTAAGTATTCCAAAATGTATCACTTTTTATAATGAGAAAAGAGAAATTTTGATTTCTAAAGGAGTTAACAAGTTTAGAGATATTTCAGAGCAATTACCACTTTTAAGAAGATATATTGAGCAATTACCTCAAATTGAGAAAGAGTATGTTTTATACATTTGAGCATGAGTATATATTTATTTGGAGTAGTATTGAGCACTGATATGGGGATGAGTTCAAACAACTCACATTCCTTATAAACTGTAGCCAACATGGGTAAATGATTGTATTCTTTAGATCACTCATTATTGCTTTCGACAAGAACTTTAGTGGATCCACTTAGCTGCGATGTTCTATATTTGGGCAAGGTATACCATAGTTCTAGCATCATAGGAGAGACATTGTGTCATCACGTTGCTCATAGTGATGGTTGTCGGTTAAAGAATCTCTCAAATAGAGTCAAACATGTATTTTTATCATATCACTTAATATGTTGAGTTCAAATATGAGTAACTATTGGTAAAGTTTAAATGATTTCACTCTTTTATTTCTTTACTAGTTTCACGGCAAGTGTGTTGCATGTGTATCATATCATATAGTATATGATGTTGTAAAATAGAATTAATATTACTAAATTAAAGTTTTTTAGTAAATAATTATAATTGAAAGAACATTGAACATGTGTTTTTAAATGATTAATATAGATTATCATAGATTTAATTATTTTTTGAGAATAAAATGATCAGATATCATTGAAACATTTCAAAACCTTTCAAAATTTAAATATGGGGAGTAAGTGAAATTTCTTTAGTAGTATTATTTTTTTCTTTACTCAATTTCGTAAACAAATTGAACCAACAAAAAAGAAAAAAATAGCAGTATCAAAAAGGTCACCAATAGTCTTTCCTCTTGAGGTTATGACCTTAAATAATGGACGCCATTAAAATACAATTTTTCTCTTAAATATTCATACTTGAATTTTATTATGTGTGCATGACACTACTAACAATTGCCATAAATATTTCAATTTTTTATCTTTATATGTAATATATCTTTTACAAAATATTATTACTCGATTAATATTTGAGTAAGATTATCATAGACATGTAATTTTATGAACATTGTCCTTTTATAGTGAATGTCTACATTGTTATAAGTACAATGTTATAGAGATAAAAAATATAGCAACAAAAATTAGTTCTAAAGAAAATTAGGTTGTTACAGTGAAATGTTGTTATAATGAATGATTGTTAAGTAGAGGTTTGAGTGTATGTTAAATATTTAGCTTGACCAATTTTTTGTTATGGATATACGTATTTTAGTAGCATAATTTAATGTTAATATATCACCAACATCACGTATGGTGAAAAGTATTTCATTTTTTTAAGTTTTCACCTTTTCTTTGCAGAAGTGTTATCTTCTCCTCTTTTCTGCCGCATACATATCACATAGTTGTTGCCTAATAAAAGTATCTAGTATCTTATAGAAGTTGTATCGTGATATAAAATATTAAATTTTTTCAATATAAAAAATTAATAGATGAAACAAATTTAAAGTATTATTTATAGAGTCTTTAATTTGACTTAAGATTATTTTATGATCAATCACTATTTTCTTATCTATTTTTATATAGCTAGCAAGGAGTGTATCTTGTGACGTAAAATTTTCTCAAATTGAAATGAACAAAAAAATAATAGGAACTTCATACTCAAAGAATTGCATACCCGATAGAAATATAAGAAAGAAATAATATATGGAACAATTCATAGCCAATGAAGAAGAAAGACGACAATACATGAACATGTTCATGTTATTTTCACCCTAGTGTTCCATTTGATTGAAATCTCTTGCCAACAACACTTTACTTTCTCTGTTAAAGGTATTTAAATTATTTTTTTAGACTTTAGATTGAATTTGTATATAAATCAAAGATAGTTATTTGACTTTCCATTTTTTTCATTGATAAACTAAAAATTAAATATAAAAATTGATTCAATCTATTAAATCACATATATAATCACATGTTTACCTTACACCCAACAAATATATTGTTCATATCCTTTTAAATAATTTTTAGTTTATATATTCAGGCATGATTTGTTCAATGGTCAATAACAATGTTGTGTTATCAAGTATATAGGGGTGGTATAAGAATGTGAAAAGTTATTGAGCAAAAAGATAATATAAGGAAAGATGAAGATAGAAACTATTAATGTAATAACTAACGAAACTCATAATGCAATAACTAAAGAATGTAAAAGGGTGTGAATAACATTTGGAATAAGTTATAATAAGTAAGAGAATTTATAATGCCATAACTAAAGAATTAAAGTGCAATTGCTAGATTTCTTATTAACTCCACATTGAAATAAATAAATAGGACTTCTAATTAATTATATTATTTAGTTAGATAGTTAATTAGATTTTAATTTAGTGCAGGGGGGAAATAGTAATCCAACTTTGCACTTCATAGCTTTCTGTATACTCCACGTTTATTCCATATTACTTAATATAAAATTTATTTTGCAAATGATAAATTTTAAACGATTCACATATTTTCATATTTTCTATGAATTTTGTTTTAGAGAAAAAAGAGAAGAAATCAGAACATTTAAAAATGATATATTTTGAACTAAGAAGTTCTTGTTAACATGATGATACTTTTATGAAAAATATAATACTTTAATTTAAATAAAAATGCGTACACACACATAAATATCCATATATAAAGATTTACATATAATAAAACTATTTCTGTCATAAAAATTAGTAATTAAATGAAAATAAAAATTAAACTAATACACCCTTCAACCCGGCATCATTTCTGAAAATCTCAATCACATAAATAACATTGTAAATAAAGTCATTCTTATGTCTTGAGCATCAACAAAAAAACTCTTGACAATTCTCTTACACATGAGAAGTTCAATATTTTTTAAGAAAATATTCAGAAGCATATATTTGCTTTACATGAGAAATTCTAAACAAAAACAAATAAATTTAGACTACTTCACGTACCTTAATTTATTGGAACATTACATACTACTATATATATTAAACAAAAAAACAAAGAAAAACAATTACTGTATCACCAAAAATTATTTTCCTCAAGTGCTCAAGGATCTGCAATATATCCTCTTAGGATAAATTGATTTACTTCATCAAAATAGTGGTTCCTCAAATTCCCCTAACCTTTAAACTCACTCAACAACAATAAATTACACGAACATTTTTAAAGTGTAAGAAGAAGAAGATTAGAATATTAGAAAGTTTTTGTGGGTGAAAAATGAGAGGAATCTCTCAATTTATAGCCAACAAAGGGTAGTATGAACATGTGCTTATTGTGTGTTATCTGAAAAGTCATGACCCATCGGAAAAGTGACAATCCTTTTGAAAAGTCAACATATCGAAAACATCACAACTCTTTGAAAAAGTCACAACTCATCTGTAAAGTCACAATTCTTTGTAAAAGTCACAACTTATCATTAAGTCAAAACCTTTTGGAAAAGTCACAACATTTTAGTTAAGTCACAACTCATCAAAAAAGTCACAACCTTTCAAGACGACATTTGATATTCAAATATATATATGGGTATTTAATGTAGGGTATTATACTAATTTAACATTTAAGTTAGGGAGTTCATGTTTTTAAGGTAATATAGAGATAGATAGATATATATTTATATATGTAAAGCTCATTGAGTTAGCATATTTATTTGTAAAGTTTTTAAATGATTTTATCTCTATTTATGCTTTATATGTAGTTGAGTATCTTGCTTCAGCTACTTTAGTTTAGTTATTTATTTTCCTCAGTTATGTTATTGTAAAACCCCAAAAATTTCTAAGTTAAGACTCGAACTATTCTTTATTTACTTGTCGGGTCATATCGAGTGATTCTTAAATTGCCCATATGTGTAGAGGTAAATTCTTTAGTGTGGGAATGATTTTAGATATCAATTAAGGGCACTAGAAACTCCTAGCACAAAGTTGAGTTTAAAGTTTCCTTACCGATTAAGTTTTGACATAAGATTTTTTACTCAAGTCAACTTAAAACAACCATATCTCTTAGAATATAAAGAGTTACCTAGCACATAACCTATCAAACTAAAGGCATTTGAATCCTCTTTCCAACGCCACCAATTTCGCATTAATCCAAATTTTAAGGAAAAAGTTATGACCATTTTAGTAACCTAGTACAGTGCTGTGACGAATTAGCCTACAGGAAAACATTAAAAAGGATCATTTTTGTCTTTTTACCTCTAAGAAAACCCTAAATGATTTTCTTGACTAATTAAAGGTTCAAAACAATCTGTTACAAGGAAAAGGAAGAAGAACTTCAGGTCTACAAGGTGTAAGCAGTAGGAAATCGCAGCTGTAAATTGCTAGAAAAAATCTGAAAGTGAAGAAAAAGGCTTAAGTTTTCTTGAGTTCTATTTCACTCACTAGATATTTCATTACATATGGTGTATTTATAGATAAAGTGTGACAATTACAACCACATAATAAGTAAAATATCTCACACCATACTATGTACATATGTGGCTCACTAACCGCCACTCATTTTAAATCAAGACTAGATATCTTAGTACAAAATATCTACTATCTACGAGTTTCTAGAAAAAACTTAATTTTCTAACATATCTACTACAAAATATCTCCAACCTAGGAGTTTCTAGACAAAAACTTGCTTTTCTAACATATCTACTACTAAATATCTCCAATCTAGGAGTTTCTAGACAAATCTTAACTTTCTAACACTCCTCCTTAAGATTTTTCATTGAAACTCCTTGCAACAACCTTTGAAACTCAAACTTCTTAGTGGAAAGAGCCTTGGTCAGAATATCAACTTGTTGATCTTCACTGATGCAATGCACCAACTTAACTTCACCATTCTTCTCAGTATCTCTTAAAGCATGAAACCTTATGTTGATATGCTTTGTTCTTCCATGCTACCCCGGATTTTCAGCCATCGCAATGGCTGATTTATCGTCCATATAGATCACTGTTGGTTCTTTTGGCAACAAATTCAATTCCAACAAGATCTTTCTTAACCAAATTGTTTGATTTGTAGCAGATGCAGCAGCCATATACTCGGCTTCTGCTAAAGATTGTGCTACAATATGTTGCTTCTTTGTGCTCCAAGAAAAAATGCCTGAACCAAACGAAAAACAGTAACCAAAAGTGCTTTTGTAATCATCCAAACATCCACCCCAATCACTATCTAAATAGCCAATAAGAGCTCCATTCTCCACATTTCTATATCAGATTCCAAAATTAATCATACCTCTAATGTACCTTAACACCCTTTTAGCGGCTCCAAAATGCTTAGTGCCGGGAATTTGCATATATCGAGATACCAAACTGACAGCGAACATAATGTCTGGCCTAGAAGCTATTAGATACAATAGACTTCGAATAAGACTTCTATAAACTTTTGGATCCGCCCTCTTTTCGCCCTCATCCTTCATTAATTTTTCATTCACAACAAGTGGAGTTGCAACAGCTTTGCACTTGTCAAGCTTGAACCTTTTTAACAGATTCAAGGCATACCTCTTTTGGGACAAGAAAATTCATTCACAAGATTGAGATATCTCCATTCCCAGGAAAAACTTCATTTCTCCTAGATCGGACATCTCAAAAACTTTTAGCATTTCATTTTTAACTTCCTGAACAGCAAGAGGATTTTCACCTGTAATCATTAAATCATCGACATAAACTGATATCATAATCAGCATCCCATCCGCTTGCCTTTTGAAGTACAAAGTAGGCTCATTTAGGCTTCTGTTGAAGCCTTGAGACAGCAAATGAAAATCCAACCTACTATACCAAGCTCTTGGGGCTTGTTTAAGACCAAAGAGAGCCCTTTTAAGCTTGTACACCTTGTCTTCTTCACCTACAACTGTAAAACCTTCAAGTTGATCAACATAAATGTCTTCCTCAAGCAATTTGTTGAGAAATGCAGATTTAACATCTGAATGGAAGATTTTCCACTTGTATTGTGTTGCGAGAGCGACTAGAAATCTTACTGTCTCATGCCACGCAACAGGAGCAAACGTTTCTCCAAAGTCCACTCCAGGCTGCTGAGAATAGCCTTTAACTAAAAGTCTAGCTTTATGCTTGAAGATGGACCAATCTGTATTGAAATTTGTTCAATAGACCCATTTGACACCGATAACATTCTTCTCTTCTGGCCTATCAACTAATTCCCAAGTATCATTTTTATTAATCATGGCAAGTCCTCCTCCATTGCTTAAATCCACACTTTGTGATTTGCTACTTCTTCAAATGAGGATGGTTCAACAAGAGCAAAATTGCATTGCTCATAAACTTCGGCTAGTGATTTGGTCTTCAAAATAGGAGAGTCTGTAGTCAATTCAACATCTGAATTGTTTTTTATTCCAGCAATAGACTAGAAGGAGTATCACTTTTTTGCTAATTTGGAGATGCAACTGAAGTACTCCCACCTTGGTTCTTCACAATAGTATCTCGGTCCCAATCATAGTGTCTAGACTCATCCACTACATGATCTCTACTAACAAGCACCTTCTTGCTGCTAACATTATACACTTTGTTTCCTTTTGCAGTTGTACTATAGGCCAACAAAACGCACAGTTCTGCCTTGCTATCTAATTTGCCTCTTTTAGCATCAGGAACATGTGCATAGCATACCGAACCAAATACCTTCAAGTGTCTTGAAGTAGTCTTGATACCCTTCCATGCTCCAAATAGTGTCATGTCTTGGACTGCTCTAGTTTGTAATCTATTTAGCAAATAGTCTTGATACCCTTCCATGCTCCAAAAGTATTTAGGCATCTTCTTTTCTGCCAACATGCATCTTGCCATCTCCATCATTGTTCTGTTCTTCCTCTCAGAAACCCCGTTCTGTTGTGGAGTGTAGCTAACAGTGAATTTTTGTTGGATACCCAAATCTTTACAATACTTGCTGAACTGATACGAAGTATATTCAGTTCCATTATCGGATATAATATACTTCAATTGGCAGCCACTCTCCCTTTCTACCATAGCTTTGAATTCTTTGAAAACAGAAAACACTTGATATTTTCTACTAAGAAAGTAGACCCATGTCATTCGAGTTAGATCATCTACAAAGAGAATAAAATACTTGTTTCCACTCAAAGAAGTCGTCCTCATTGGTCCACATAAATCTGTATGAACCAACTCTAGCTTTTCGTTAGCTCTCCAAAGACTTCCTTTAGGAAAGGATCGTTTATGCATTTTACCAAATTGACATGATTCACAAACATCTCTACACATGTCAATTTTGGGTATTTCAAGCACCATACCCTTTGATTGCTTATACACCAGTGAGCTAAGATTATAATGACTGAACCTTTTGTGCCAAATCCAAGTATCACTCAATTCAACATTAAAAGAGCAAGTATCAATAGAATAGCATGAAATTGGAAAGGAATTGTCAATCATGCTAATTTTAGCTACTTCACATCCTTTAGGATCATAATTGACACATTGTTTGTCGTCAAAATTAAGAGAATAATTTTTATGAAGCAATTGAGCAACACTTAACAAGTTTTGAGTCAAATTTGGCACATAAAAAACATCATTAATAATTTTTGTACCTTCGTCAGTAGGAAATTTTACTGACCCTCTACCGTAAGCTTCCACCAATGCGCCATTTCCAAGCTTCACTTTGGTTCTATTAGATCTGTCCAAGGTAACAAACAGATTTTCATTAATCACCATGTGCCTTGTGCACGCTCTATCAACATACCATTTACATTGGTCAACATGTGATGTGTACGAGGCTATGAAAACCTCTTCCTCTAATTTTCCAACTTGGTGATCATATGTGAAATTCACTCGATGGGAAGACTGGCCACTTTGGTTTTTCTTTTGCCTACAATACTTCTCAATGTGACCATACTTCTGACAATATCTACATTGAATTGGAGACCTCTTTGAATTCTGCAAACAATTCTTCTCTAAGGGGTTTGTCTTCTTACAAATGCCACAAAGTGGAAATTTTCCTTTTATCAACAAATAACCTTGGTTTCCACCAGATTTTACCTCTCCAGATTTATCCAACCAGACTTTTTTTCTATCTTTTTTATGTTTGAATTTATGCCTTGCTTGAAAGGCATCTTCTACTATCCCTTCACTTCTCATAGTTACCCGTTTCTCTTGGACCTGCATTTTGGAGATTAGTTCGGCTATCGTAAGAGTAGTCAAGTCACAAGACTCTTCAATAGCTGAGATTTTTTATTCAAACTTAATTGTAAGGCTGACCAAGATCTTCTCTACAACTTTCTGATCTGGAAAGGTTTCACCAAGTATTCTTATCTGGTTCACAATCTCCATCAGCTTGGAAGAGTATTCTTTCACACTATCTAAGTCTTTCATCTTCAATAGCTCAAACTCTCTCTTCAATGCTAAGAGTCTAACAGACTTTACTCTACTGCTTCCTTCAAACTCCTCCTTTAACTTATCCCAAGCCTCTTTGGATGTTTCAGAAGTCATAATCCTCGTAAACATCACGTCTGTAAGACTTGAATGTATGCAGGTGAGAGCTCGTGGAGATCTAGTCACCAACTCATCACACTTCTTAATTTCATTGAGAGTTGCATTAGCTCTCAATGGCCGGACAGCAGGTCAACTTCCCATAAGTTGAGAGCCTTTAGATAAGACTTTATTTTGATGGCCCATATGTGATAATTCTCTCTGGTAAAAGACGGAGGACCTGTCATTGGATGATTTTCAGGTGCCATGAATTTTTTAGCAAGCAAATTCAATAAAGAATAGAAAGTAGATGAGTCAAACAAACAAAATTTGATTCGGATCCCTTAGGAAATAGGCTCTGATACCATGTTACAAAGAAAAGGAAGAAGAACTTTTGGTCTACAAGGTGTAAGCAATAGGAAATCGCAGCTGTAAATTGCTAGAAAAAAATCTGAAAGTGAAGAAGAAGGCTTAAGTTTTCTTGAGTTCTATTTCATTCACTAGATATTTTATTACATATGGTCTATTTATAGATAAAGTGTGAGAATTACAACCACATAATAAGCAAAATATCTCACACCAAACTATGTACATATGTGGCTCACTAACCACCACTCATTTTAAACCAAGACTAGATATCTTACTACAAAATATCTACTATCTAGGAGTTTCTAGACAAAACTTAATTTTCTAACATATCTACTACAAAATATCTCCAACCTAGGAGTTTCTAGACAAAAACTTGCTTTTCTAACATATCTACTACTAAATATCTCCAATCTAGGAGTTTCTAGATAAATCTTAATTTTCTAACACAATTAGATTTTGATCTTTTAATCCATCATTCTCTTCTCTCTCAAACCGTAGGGCAAAACCCTAAGTAAAAATCAAAGTAGAAGACTCCATTCAAGATTCTTTCAATCTTTTAAAAGATTCTTCTTCCAGGTAAATCTTTCTCCAAAAATTCTATTCTTTCTAACTCAAATTCCTCCATACAATTATGAATCACAAATGAAAATCATAATTCTTGGCCATAGAGATTTCAAGAAACTAATCCAACAATCTCAAAAAGGTTTTCTTGATTTTTCTCCTTCAAGCTAGGGTTTCAAGGCTTCTAATCAATTTTTCCTTCGAGATTCTTCAAGAACCTTGTTCTTCCAGGTATGTAAGGCTATCATAGTGTTGGACTAGTTCGTCCGCACACCCTACGTCTACTTTCAAATTAGTAAAACAGTAATCTAGGATTCTTCCCCTAGATTTGAGTATTCTTGTGATAAGTTGATTTTGAGTTCTTGAGTTCCTGGTTCTTTTTTAAATTATATTCCTAATTATTGAATTGTTATATGTTATGCATTGAGATTCTTGAGTTGATTCGTTCATGTCTATATTTCAGCATGAACCCTATGAATTGAGCATTCTTGAGATGAGTAGTATCATTGAGTTCTAAATTCTTGAGTTTTGAGTATTGAGTCGTCCATAATTCCATATGAACCCTATGATTTGAGTTACAAATTTTTAAAACCTTTTTAAAGCCAACATTTGAGTTCTTAAACTGAGTTTTGAGAAAGTAAAGATGAGTTTTCAGAAAAGAGTTTCTAAACATGATTAGTATGACAGTCGAGTATGTCATCAATGTATGAGAAGTATGGTATCTAGTTATGTCATCAATGTTTATGTAGTATGACTTCCCGAGTTATCAATGATCATATTAAAATATGATTTTGATATATTTTTAGAAAGAATTTTCAAGTACGAATTGAGTAAGAGTGTAAAGGGACTATGTATTCACAGAGGTATCAATTTTTACATTGATAAAAGAGAAACTATGATTTCTAAATGAGTTATGAGTTCAAAAGATATTTCAAGAATAGTTACCTCTTTTAAGAGGGTAGTTTGAGCAATTATCTCAAACCAGAGGAAGAGTTATGTTTTTAAACATATGATCATGAGTATATATTATTGGGAGTAGTATTGAGCACCGCTATGGGGACGAGTTCAAACAACTCAAAATCCTCATAAACCATGTACGCCAACATGGGTAAAGGGTCATACTTTTTAGATGATTCCTTATTAATTTTTAAGCATAGCTTAGTGGATCAACTTAGTTGAGGTTTTCTATGCCCCGCCAAGGTATAAGACAATTCTGGTAGCGTGGGCGAGACATTGTATCATCACGTAGCTCATAGTGATGGTTATCGGTTAGAGAATCTCCCAATAGAGTTAAAGTCTATTTTTATTTATCACTTATTATGTAGAGTTCAGATATGAGAAGGTATTTTTTAATGCTTTAAATGATTTAACTCCATTATTTCTTTACATTCAACTTGAGTACATTGTTATCTATTCCAGTACTTTCTTTTAGTTATTTTCTATTCAGATATATTACGTACTCGTACATTCAATGTATTGATGTCATTCGACCTGCATCTTTTAATGATGTAAATACAGGTTATTAGGATCCTCAACAATATTCTATTGAGATCACTTCATCCACTCGTCAGCTTTTGAGTATGACCTCCTTGCTTCCGGAGGACTCCAATTTTGTGAGTTATTAGTAATAGTTTTTAAGCAATCGTGGGTCTTGTCTAGACACTCATCTTTATACAATAGAGGATTCATAGATAGAGTGTTTTGGAGAGTCTTTCATTTTTAGTTATTCTATTTACAACTCATGTTTCATACTCAGTTTATTCAGCAAAGTTTTGAGATTCAGTAAACTATTTTTTAATGTTTCTTTCAATTTAATGCTTATGTATGCTTGAGTTAGTCTTCCACTTGTAGGCAGCCAGGATGAGGGTTCTCTTGGGGACCAACAATGGTTCTCGAGTGCTGACTACGTCCAGGGTGTAGGCTCAGGTCGTGACAGTTACATAAATTAAAAGATTCCCATGAGAGTGCTGAAAAGGAAGCTCAAACGAAGTGAGAGGGTGAATGTAATTTAGCTCGACCTACAGGGAGAGGGAAATTCTTTTTATTGCATTCCCGGCTCTCGTCTCTCTCTTTCCCTTTATCCCATGCCTAGGGAATATATGAATGTCTTTCTCCTGGCTTACTACAATTTTTGGGTGGGAATAAAGCCACTCGTACATTCAATGTATTAATGGCATTCGACCTGCATATTTCCATGATGCACATAAAGGTGTTCAAGATCCTCAGCAGGCACTCCGTGAGATCATTTTGCACTCCTTGCTAGATTTGGTGAGCCTTCCTTGCATTTTGGAGGACTCCACTCTTGTATTTAAGTTTATTAGTTTTGAGGTGTCGTGGATCTTCTCTTGACATCCATGTTGAACTATAGAGGCTTCATAGATAGTTAGTGTTGAGTTTCTTTAAATATTTCCTTTTAACTATTTTGATAAACTATTATTTTTTCAGAGTATTTTCAGACAATTTTGATTATACTCTTTTGAGATAATTTGAGTTTAAGAAGTTTTAAGATTTTGTATTTAAATTATGTTTTAAAGCTCGAATCTGCTTGAGTTCGTCTTTCGCTAAGTAGTCAGTCAGGCCAAGGGTTCACTTGGGGATCACTAATGGTTCTATAGTGTCAGACACGTCTAGGGTATAGGCTCAAGGAGTGACAGTTGAGGGCCTTTTTCGGACGTCCATGTTGAACTTAGAGGCTTCATAGATAGCTAGAGTTGAGTTATTTTCAGAAATTCATCCTTTAATGTTTTTTGTGAATATTATATTTTTCTTGAGTATTTGAGACAGTTGAGTTACATTATTTCTCTTTAAAGCTTTTAACTTATTTGAGTCAAATCTTCCAAAAAGCAGTCAGCCAGACGAAGGGTTCGCTTGAGAGATAGCAATGGTTCTCGAGTGTTGGCAACATCCAGGATGTAGGCTCGGGGAATGACAAACTTGGTATCTAAGCATAGAGTTCAAGGGTCCTAAGATGTCCATGAAGCCATGTCTAGTAGTCCTTCTTATTGGTGTGAAGCACACCACATCTATAATGAGAAAGCTATGACATTTAGGAACTTTTCACTATAACTCATGCTTACACATGTCTTTTCAGATCATGCCTCCACGAAAAGTTGTTTGAGGATGTCCTACTAAGAAGAATGCTAATCATCATGGTCAAGAAGCTCCCAATGCACCAGAAGTGCAACCCCCTCAAGGAGATGTCACCAACGTTGAGTTCAAGAATGTTATTCAGATGTTGACTCGGATTGTGGAAAATCTGGTTGGTCAAAAAGGAGTGGGTAATTAGGATGTGGCTGATACATCCAGAGTTCATGAATTTTTTAGGATGAATGCCTAGAGATCATAGGATCGAAGGTCACTTCAAATCCACAGAACTTTGTGGAGGACTTACAGAAAGTGTTTGGAGTTATGTATGTTGTTGATGCTATGGAGTTGGATTCTTACCAACTCAAATGTGTTGCTTACATTTGGTATGACCAATGGAAAAAGAACAGGGCAGAAGGAGCACCACTTTTAAGCTAGGTTATGTTTGAGAATGCTTTCTTGGAGCGTTTCTTTCCTCGAAAGATAACGGAAGCTAAGGTGAGAGAGTTCTTAAATCTGAAACATGAAGCTATGAGTGTGCAAGTGTATAGCCTCAACTTCACCCATTTATTTTGCTACGCTATGAAGATGGTAGCAGATATGAGGAGCAGAATGAGTTTGTTTGTGTCCGGGCTATCCTGCTTATCTAACAATGAAGGTAAGAAAGCTATGTTGATAGGGGAAAAAGACATAGCTAGACTCATGATTCAAGTAAAACAGGTTAAGGAAGATAAGTTGAAAAATAGAGAAGATTTTCGAAACTAGAAAGCTAAGACATCCAATCAAGAGTCCGACCAACAGAAGACTTGAAATGGGAATCGGTCATCGTTTCAACACAGATCATCAAGACCTGGTCCATAATCATCTAGTGCACCTACACCAAGGAACATGAATGACCATCAGAATCAGAATTTTAGAGTGCAAGCTACTTAGTCTCAGGGTAGTGTGGCACAATGGGCTACTTGGAACCCCAATTGTGCTAAGTGTGGTAGGAACCACCCAGGAGTGTGTCATGATGGCTCTAATGGTTGTTTCAAGTTTTTTCAGACATGTCATTTTATGAAATATTACCCTCAGAACAAGATGGGTAATGGGGGCAACATAGCCTAATCTTCTTCAGCAGACAGTTCGAGAAGCAAATCATCTTCATGTTATGACTAGTCTTCAGGATCACTCGCCAGATGTTATCATTGGTATGCTTAAAGTATTTTCTATTGATGTTTATGCCTTCCTTGATCTAGGTGTGAGTTTCTCATTTGTGTCTCCTTATGTAGACATGAGGTTCAGCATTTCCCCCGAACAACTTCTTGAGCCTTTCAGTGTTTTCTCACCTTTTGGTGAGTCTATTCTAGCAAAAAGAGTTTATCGTGATTGTACCATCTTTGTCTATCATAAAGACACAATGGTTGACTTAGTTAAGCTAGACATGGTGGATTTTGATGTTATTCTAGGTATGGACTGACTTCATATTTGGTATGCCTCAGACGATTGTAGAACTCGAGTAGTCAAGTTTAAGTTTCCTAATGAGACAATTTTAGAGTAGAGGAGTAGTTAAGCAGTGCCTAAGGGTCGTTTTATTTCATACCTTAAGGCCAGAAAGCTGGTTTCTAAGGATTGCATCTATCACTTAGTCTGAGTTAATGACTCTAGTGTTGAGACACCGCCTATTTAGTCAGCTCCAGTTATGAATGAGTTTCCAGAGGTCTTTCCAGACTATTTTCCCGAAGTCCCTTTTATAAGAGAAATGGACTTCTGAATAGATATTCCTCCTGATACTCAACCCATATCTATTCCGCCCTATAGAATGGCTCCAACTGAGCTAAAAGAGTTAAAAAGCAGTTGAGAGATCTTCTTGATAAGGGTTTCATATGAATAAGTATATCACCTTGGAGTGCTCTGGTCTTATTTGTGAGAAAGAAAGATGGTTCCCTAAGGATGTGTATTGATTACTACCAAATGAACAAGGTCACCATAAAGATACCCCTTCCAAGAATTGATGACCTTTTTGACCAACTTCAGGGTTCCACTTGCTTCTCTAAGATAGATCTCAAATCTGGTTATCATCAGTTGAAAGTTAGAGAAAGTGACATCCCCAAGACAACTTTCAGGACCCATTACGATCATTATAAGTTCCTTGTTATGTCTTTTGGTTCGACTAACGCTCGTGTAGCATTCATAAATCACATGAACAGAGTATTTAAGTAGTATTTGGTTATGTTTGTTAGTTTATTCATCGATAACATCCTGATACACTCAAGGAATGAGGAAGGTCATGCTAGTGATCTCAAAATAGTCCTCCAAACTCTCAAAGATAGAGAGTTATATGCAAAGTTTTATGTGTGAGTTCTTGGTTGAATATGTTGTGTTCATAGGCCACATAGTGTGTGGAAAAGGAATTCGAGTTGACACTTAGAAGATTGAGGCAGTACAGAATTGGCCCAAACCCACATCTCCAATTGATATAAAGAGTTTCTTGGGGTTGTCAAGTAGGTTACCACAGAAGGTTCATCGAGGGGTTTCAGCTATTTCATCCCAGTTGACTAAGTTTACTTAGAAAACAAAGATGCTTATCGTGACCAACGACACTAACCTACGGTATGAGTGTCTACGATCGTCGATAGTATAGTAACCCAACAAAATATTGGGGTCGTGTCCCAAGGGAATGGTTTTGAGAATTGATAGAAAAATAAAATTAATCTAACTAGTCGTAGCTAAAGACATTAACGAACAAAAACATGGTAAATTAAAGGGAGTGACACAAAAGTGTCAAATATCGATTGGGGGTTTTGTCACAAGTAATAAATATAGCAAAAATTAACAAGAAAATCAAGTATGCGGAAATGTTCTTGGGGTGTGACCGCAATACAAGTTGAAATAAATCGTTGGGTACATGCTTTCAATAGGAATTTTGCAAGATAATAGTGACTAGGCTAAGCTTTAGATGGAAATAAGTTCCCTCTCAGGCAACATACCCCGTTTCAAATGGGTTCCTCTCGGACACCCATTTGCCGCATGAAGACCAGCCTACGCCATACCCCACTCACTCTCTCGAGCTGAGTGTTAGAATATGGGACTAGGGCTCACCCTCTCGGGTTGAACCTCATGTCGACCCACTCCTTAGGCCATCAGTCTAGTGGTCTTGGTTTCGCGACCTCCCTCTCGGGCAAGTCGAAAACACATATGTGGTTTTGTATTTGCAACTACAAACCCATTAAATTAAACAACAACCACTAAGCGAAATTACCATTAAAATACATCTACCTTATCAGCAAGCAAAACCCAACAACAATATCAACACATATTTGCTAAATCACACCCCAAGAATAGGGGTTTTTAGCCACACATCAAGAAATAACAAAATACACCTAAAATGATACTAAAATAAAATGGGTATAAGAAATTAAACCTTGAAGCAAAGGAAGAAGAATGGAGAAGACCCACTTCTAACTTGGGGAAGATGAAATCCTTCTCTTTCCAAGTCTCCCACAAAACCCTCTCCAAACTTGAGAGAAAATATCTAAAAAGTGCTATTCTATTCTAAAAAATAATAATAATGGTTCGGAACTTGTAAAATTAATAAAGAGTTTAGTATTTATTGCCATCAGAAATTAGTGCAGGCAGATAGTTCGGCAAAGTTAGTCGAGTCCACCGAATGACTTGGTAACTCGCCCTTCTTTTGTCGCATCGCCGTTGAGTGCTTTCCTACAGCATCTTCACGTTCTGGACCATTGGGCGGTATAGTACTGCTTCGCGAACTATTCGGCGAAGCACCGACTACTCCTTTTATCACCTTTTTGATCCTCATCCTTCAAGGCTTCGCATACTGGAACAAAGGGCGAAGTCTGTCCTTTCGGTGAATCACCAAAGGTTCTTGGTGATGCTCATGCTTCAGCTTCTTCGTTCTTTTCAGCCTTTTTGTTCCTTTTTGCACCTAAGTGTCCATGCTTCCACTAAAACTTCAAATACCTGAAACTTAAGAGTTTTCATCAAATATTGAGACAAAATAAGCATTTGAGGACACTATTTCTATCAAAATAAATCCCTAAATGAGTCCAATTTGTAGACTCATCAACACCCCTAACTTAAACCTTTGCTTGTGCTCAAGCAAACTTCAATTCAGCCGTTCAAAAAGGGTGTCTCAAAAAGTGCTACACAAGACTCAATCATGAGTTCACACAACAAGACTCAATTACTTATACAAGGATCAATTGTGTACTCAAAGATTCAAGTTGTGACACACCATTACCAAAGATTCTCATGCTCGCAATATTTGCTACTTGTGCAAGTTCAAGCTCAACAAAAAGTATCTAAATGCCCTCACATGAAGAATGATTCCATATTCACACACAGAGGTTAATCAATTCAAGATCAGGAATCTGATGCAACGCTCACACTCAGAAAGAAGAACACAATGCATGTTTTCACTCATAGGTTTGCCCTTATTTTCCAATCAACTTTCGATTCAGTTTAGTCAAGATCAAAAAGGTCTTTCTAAGGCTTGTAATGGTGATGAGTGCAAAGGTATGGTCATTTAGGCTCAGTGGCTCCTTCTTTGTGGGATGTGGTATTCTCAAGGCATTCCCTTCTTTTCCTTTATCGATTCTTTTTCTAGTGCTTCTAAGTCACCTTTTTATTCACCCTCATAGATTGCTTGGAAACCCAATTTCTTTCGTACTTTTTTTTAATTGAATTGAATTGAAAGGATTTCCACTTATGCAATACCATGGGTTAGGGGGGACTTTTTCTTGCACTTCTTGACTTCTCCTTTTCCTTTTTACCACACCCCCAACTTACGTTTTTGGCCTAAGTTGGCTATTCGCTAAACCACAACTCAAGAGGATCTTAGGTAGTGGTTCAAGTAAGGTCTAGGGTTCATCAAGGTTCTTCCAAAGAAAGGTAAGGCTCAAAGGGTGTTCAAAAGAGTTTAACACGCTCACGAGTAGGCCACAAAAGAGGTATATGTCAAATTTGGCTCACACTCTTTAAAATTGCCTAAGATCATATCTAGAGGACACTTTTCTAAATCAATCAGACTAACAGGGCAAATTCTAGGTTTATTCATGCAAGTTTCAAAGCAAGATAATTACACAAGGCATCGATACTTAAGTCAAACAAGACTACACACTTTTGCTAGTGTGCAACGGTTATTACAAAAGAATCAATTCGATAAATGTCTAATCATAATGAGATGCAACGAGTTTGCATATTGTCTACGCAACTTCATTTGGCCTCATCGTAGCCGTACATTCATGTTCGTTCAATTGAGAGCACTATTCAAGTCATCGGTATTGATCGAAACCAAGACTCAAATTTTTGCGAAAGAACAGCCACAATCAACTCACAAAGGGTGGCCAAAATGTGAGAAAAATTCAAAAATTTTCGGAAGGGTCAAAATCATTTGCAATTTAAAACAAAAGAGACCCATGAGCTCAAACATCCACGAAAAGCAGTGTAAACACAATTTTAAAAACAGAACAACCCAAATGTACACCAAAACACAAGTATCTGAAACAAACAAAACAAACGGTGAGCCTCACCCCACCACAAATAAAAAGTAATTTGTCCTCAAATGCAAATAATACAAAATCCAAAAGTAGATGTAAGCAAGGAGAAGAGGGTAGAGAAAGGTCTTGGCTACGCAGTCTCTCTATCTGTTAGGGCATCAGTGCCCGGAGTAGTCTCAGATGGAAAGGCAGTGCCAGATCCACTAGGGGCTGCTGTGGACGTAATTGTCTCTACTAGATCTGGCAGATCTCTGAATATGCTCGCATCTTGGATCACTCTTAGCTCCTCAACCTGTGCTGCTATCAACTCTTTGTCGGTTTCTGCATCTGACTCTACCTGTGCTGCACCATCCCTTTGCACATCTCCGGTAGTCACAGGAACATCCTTATCATCTACTCTCTCTATGAGTGAAGTCGGTAGACTTAAGGTAATCTACGTCCTTCCTCAAACTTGCAATCTTGGCTTTTAGGGTCGTCACCTCAGAGGTTTCCCGATGTCTGGTCTCATAAGCCATAACTCTCACTGTCAAGGCATCAACAGAAGTTAGAATGGGAGTAAGTGATGCTAGTATGGCCTGTCAATCATCTCTGGAACAGACCTTTCCAATCTTGTAGCTCTTACATCAGCTTAATAGGCCAACTGCCCCATCTACAGGATCATGGCTTGAGTGATTCTGGCAAACTAGGAGGATGAGAAAGCACCTGGAGCCTGTGAGGAAGAAGAAAAAGGAGCTGGTATACCTGAGGGCTCAGAGGCCGAGGTGGACGAAGGTGTCTCTGCTGATAATGAGTCAACATTGACTTTTGGAGAAGTATCTGTTGAGGCTGCTCTTCTCCTGTCATCCTCCTCTCGTGTAAATTCTGCCTCTATACGCCGGATATTAATGGAGGAAAATGGAATGACTTCTATATCGCTAGCAGGCTCTCGGGGTACTCTCGCATGCCGGCACAACTCAGTAATCAGAACAGGAAATGGCAGGGATGTTTATGCCTGGTTGGCTCTCAAAGCCATCTCCTATGAAACCAGCAGTCCTAGGTCAATCCACCTCCTGGAAATGATAGAACCAAGGCAAGATTTCTTAGGATGACGCAAGATGGACTCGTTCTGGGATGGCATGATAGTACTGCTGATGAAGCCAAACCAGTACCGGGAGGCGATGTTCATATCCTTCTTCTCAATAGGAGCTCCAGCATCCAACCACCTCGAGGTGATGTCAGAATTCATCGGAGCTAACCAACCCTTCAGATCATCTAGGGACAGAACAATAGGCAAGCCCTGGTAGGGTAGTACCGAGTGCAGCGGTCGACCTAATACAGCATTAATATGCTCACTGTGACACTCCACCTTATTCCCTCTAACCAGAACCGACTTCACTGGTCGGAACTCACTAGCCTTCTTCTTATTTTTCAGGACCAACTCCCCATAGGCTAAGTAGAATTCCAGGACTCAGGAAGGAATGTAAGATCCCCGCGGCCTGGTGAACTGTTCAAACTCATGATATCTGAGCGTGTCAAGCACCTCAGCATGCTTACCTTTCAAACCCTCTACAGATAGTAACTTTTCTTATAGAATGGTTCGTAAACCATCGCCTTTTAGCCTATTCAGCAACCTGGGTGGAGGTGGAACTACAAGGAGTGTAGGAGCTGCTGGAGGTAGTGTTAGAGTTGGCACTGATTCGATAGTCGAGGGAGTGGCAGCTGGAGGGGTTCCGGTAGCTATGGGCTGATTTCTAACCCTAAGTTCCTCCCTTTGATTTATCAAAGGTTTCTCATCCTCTGGCTCAGAAACAGCTAGTTCGACATTTGTGCCCTTCCTAGCGATGTGCTTTTTTCATTTGCCTTTATCTCCCGGTGGGAGATCTTGCTTTCTTTTCTGTGAAGGTCGTGATCTTCCTTCATTGATTGTAATTCCCGTTGCCTTTTTCTGAGGTAGTGCATTTAGGTTTGTGCGTACCATATTTGTAAAAGTTTGTGATTAGTCAAAAGAACAATCACACTAAAACACCAAAAATCTGAAGTAGAAGGGTTCGCCAATTAGTCGGCGAATCGCCAAACCTCTTTAGCGAGCTAGGTCGAACTCGCCAAAGGGAATAGTTTGAAATCTAGGTAAATAAGTGATGAAAAAGGCTATATGGCAAGACACCAACTACCTTCGGTGACCACGGATGTGTCTACCAAAAGTTACAGATCTCTCAGCACTATGGACATGAATGAAGGGCGATCTAAGGTCAGTAGGTGAATCACTGAATCATTTGGCGAGCATGACCCAACTCGCTGAATGATTCACCGTGCCTATTTTTCAACCCACTTCTTAGAATCGACCTTACAGGCACTGAAAATGCAATTAAAGCATGCAGACACGAAATTCACACAAGACCCATACTTCCCATCATTCCGGAATACTCAAACTTCTTCCGATCCTGCCAAATTTTAGCCATTTAACTATGATCACCCTTAAGAATGTCGTCACCCATTCCTTCATTGAGAAATTTTTGTTATTTAGCACAAATGTGGGCTCTTTAGGCGTTACCCAACTAATACAATGACAATCAAACGGGAACCATTTCCATCGCAATCAAATTAAAGCACAAACAACAAGGCATTTGACTATTAAAATATTTTAGGCAACTAAGTACGGATTACACATAGCATATCAACTTATTTCTATCAGAGAGGCCTAGCACACGTCATCCTGATACTACAATTGCAAAAGAGTGCAAAAACTTTTAAGATAAATTCGGGGTTTTATGGGTTAACCTTTAATGTCGATCAAATTGCTTTTTTAAATGCTAGGCAGCAAAGAGATCCAACCCCAAGCACTATTTACCAATTGAAATACTAATGGAAAGGTAAAATTCTAAGAAAAAGTACCTTTGGTGTGATTTTGAGAAGTTTGAGACGAGGGAAAGTGAGAGATTCAAACATTTTGACTTTCTGCCTTTATATAACGATTCAATTCTCTGTCATTCGGCGACGTTAGTCTTATTGCCGATAAAATCAGCAACGCGCCAAACGCTTACTTACCTCGCTGAGTTTTATAGTACATCCCTTATTTTGGGGTCCCAACGGCGGATTAAGTCGGAGTCACCGATAGATTCGGCGACTCGCCCACTGGGTCCTTGGCTCGCCAACTTGTACTTCTCAACAACTTTCTCATTTTACCCTACAAAATCAGCACACCATTATTCGAACAGAATAATTAAAAGCAGTAAAACCTTGGGTTGCCTCCCAAGAAGCGTCTTATTTTACGTCGTGGCACGACATAAGTTATGTCTGTTATTAGGGTTAGCCCCAGTGTCACTAGGTGACCCCAATATGTCATTTGGGTGGAGATGAGGTACTGCAAAACTCAAGAATGACCTGATTAGCTGGATTGATCTAGAGTAAGATCCAATCATTTGATTCAACACTTCAACATTCTTTTTCATTTCTTCCAACACCCGATCTTGATCGGTGCTCTTTTGGAGAATGATTTGAAGTGTGTCCACAACACGATTTTTCTCCCCATTTCTAGACTTCCTCCGCTCATGAGGGGGTATGTACCTCCCCCTGCTATTGCATTGGACTTTCACCTCTGAGATTTTGGTGGACAAGTCGTTTAGCTGAGATGCCAATTCGGTCAGCATGAGGTCCTTTTGGACTACTTGGTTTATTTCAACCAATTTTCCACTACTCTGCTCAGCCATCCTCACTTAAATGGACAACTCAACGAAAAGCAAAACTAAACATAAAGTTAGTAAATTACAACTAAAAAGAACAAAGAAAATTCTACTAATCTAAAAATTCTCAAATAACACCAGTCCCCTGCAGTGGCGCCATTTTGATGCTTATCGTGACCAACGACACTAACCTACAGTATAAGTGTCTACGATCGTTGATAGTATAGTAACCCAACTAAAGGTTGGGGTCATGTCCCAAGGGAGTGGTTTTGAGAATTGATAGAAAAAATAAAATTAAGCTCTAACTAGTCGTAGCTAAAGACATTAACGAACAAAAACATGGTAAATTAAAGGGGGTGACACAAAAGTGTCAAATATCGATTGGGGGTTTTGTCACAAGTAGTAAAAATAGCAAAATTTAACAAGAAAATCAAGTATGGGGAAATGTTCTTGGGGTGTTACCGCAATACAAGTTGAAATAAATCGTTGGGTACATGTTTTCAATAGGAATTTTTCAAGATAATAGTGACTAGGCTAAGCTTTAGATGGAAATAAGTTCCCTCTCGGGCAACATACCCTGTTTCAAATTGGTTCTTCTCGGACACCTATTTGATGCATGAAGACCAGCCTATGCCTTACCCCACTCACTCTCTCGAGCTGAGTGTTAGGATATGGGACTAGGGCTCACCCTCTCGGGCTGAACCTCATGTCGACCCACTTCTCAGGCCATCAGTCTAGTGGTCTTGGTTTTGCGACCTCCCTCTCGAGTAAGCCGAAAACACATGGGTGGTTTTGTATTTGCAACTACAAACCCATTAAATTAAACCACAACCACTAGGTGAAATCACCATTAAAATACATCTACCCTATCAGTAAGCAAAACCCAACAACAATATCAATACATATTTGCTAAATCACACCCCAATAATTGGGGTGTTTAGCCACACATCAAGAAATAACAAAATACACCTAAAATGATACTAAAATCAAATGGGTATAAGAAATTAAACCTTGATTTATGCAAAGGAAGAAGAATGGAGAAGACCCACTTCCAACTTGGGGAAGATGAAACCTTTCTCTCTTCAAGTCTCCCATAAAACCCTTTCCACACTTGAGAGAAAATATCTAAAAAGTACTATTCTATTCTGAAAAATAATAATAATGGTTCGGAACTTGTAAAATTAATAAAGATTTTAGTATTTATAGCCATCAGAAATTAGTGCAAGCGATAGTTCGGCGAAGTTAGTTGAGTCCGCCGAATGACTCGGTAACTCGCCCTTCTTCTGTCTCATCGTCGTTGGGTGCTTGCCTACAGCATCATTACATTCTTGACCATTGGGCAGTATAGTACTACTTCGCGAGACTATTCGGCGAAGTGCCAACTGCTCCTTTCATCGCCTTTTTTATCCTCTTCCTTCAGGGCTTCGCATACTGGAACAAAGGGCGGAGTCTTTCCTCTCGGCGAATTGCCAAAGGTTCTTGGCGATGCTCATGCTTCAGCTTCTTCGTTCTTTTCAGCCCTTTTGTTCCTTTTTGCGCCTAAGCGTCCATGCTTTCACTAAAACTTCAAATACCTAAAACTTAAGAGTTTTCATTAGATATTAAGACAAAATAAGCATTCGAGGACACTATTTCTATCAAAATAAAGCCCTAAATGAGTCCAATTTGTGGACTCATCAGAAAACTAAGTTTCAATGGTCTAAAGCTTGTGAGAATAGCTTTCAGGAATTGAAAATTCCATTAAGTACTGCTCTAGTGTTGAACCTAAAAGAGGGCACAGAGGGTTTTGTCGTCTATTGTGATACATCCAGAGTGAGTCTTGGTTGTGTGCTAATGCATAATGGTAAGGTTATAGCCTATTCCTCTAGGCAGCTTAAGATTCACAAGAGGAACTACACGACTCATGATCTTGAGTTGGCAGTAGTAGTTTTTTCTCTGAAAATATGACATCACTATCTTTTTGGCTTTCATTTGAATGTATTCACCAACCACAAGAGTCTCCAATATGTTTTCAGCTCGATAGAGCTTAATCTCAAACAAAGGATCTGATTAGAGTTACTCAAGGATTACAACATAAGTAACATCTATCACCCAAGTAAGGCTAACGTTGTTGTTGATACCTTGAGCAGGTTTTCCATGGGGAGTACTACTCATGTCGAGGAAGTAAAGAAAGAGTTGTCTAAGGAAATTCATAGACTTTCACATTTGGGAGTCTATTTTTTATATTTTAGTGAAGGTGGAGTTGTTGTGAAAAATGGGGTTGAATCATCATTAGTGTCAGAAGTGATGGAGAAGCAAGACAAAGACCCTATATTACTTGAACTTAAGGTAAATGGTCATAAGCAGAAAATAATGGCTTTTGAACAGTGGGGGAGATGGTGTGTTGATATATCAAGGTAGATTTTGTATTCCAAAGGTGGATAATCTACATGAGAGGATCATGGAAGAAGCTCATAGTTCCAGATATTCGATCCATCCAGATTCCCCAAAGATGTACCATGACTTGAGAGAAATATAATGGTGGAATAGTATGAAGAGGTGTATTTCATATTTTGTTGCTAAGTGCCCAAATTGCCAGCAAGTCAAGGTGGAACACCAAAGGCCATATGGGGTGGCTCAGAACATAGCTCTTCCGAATGGAAATAGGAGATGATAAATATGGACTTCACTAATGGCTTGCCGCGAGCTCGCAAGTAGCATTATTTGATTTGGATGATTGTAGATCAGATGACTAAATCAACCCATTTCTTGCCGGTAGGGACTACAAATTCAGCAGAAGATTATGCAGTTTATACATCAGTGAAATAGTCTAACTTTATGGAGTCCCTTTTTCCATCATTTCAATTGGGGTGTTCAATTCACTACTCAGTTTTGGAAGTCGTTTGGGAAAGGTTTGGGTTCAAAGGTAAACCTTAGTACTGCCTTTCATCTTCAAACAGATGGTCAAGCAGAACGCACAATTTAGACCCTAAAGTATATCACTCCAGTATCCGGATGGCACATTATGAGGCCCTTTATAGGTAAAGATGTAAATCTCCTATTGTTGGTATGAGATTGGTAAAGCTGAGTTGATAGGGCAAGACTTGGTTTATCTATCCATGGAGAAGGTGAGGACTATTCAAGAAAGGTTGAAAACAACACAAAGTCGTTAGAAATCCTATACAGATGTAAAAAGGAGAGATTTGGAGTTTGAGGTTAATGATTGGGTGTATTTGAAGGTTTCTCCCATGAAGGGTGTTATGAGGTTTGGTAAGAAAGGAAAGCTTAATCCTTGATATATTTGTCCTTACAGGATATCAAATAGGATTTGTAATGTAGGTTATGAATTGGAGCTACCACCAAAGTTAGCGGATATGTATCTGGTATTCCACATTTCCATACTAAAGAAATTCTTGACCCATCATTTTTTTGTTATTCCAGTAGAAAGTATTAGTGGAAGACTCTGTCCTATGAGGAAGTTCCAGTCAAGATCCTTGATCGTGAGATTAACAGGTTGAGAACCAAAGAGGTAGCATCAATCAAAGTGTTTTGGAGGTATTAGTTTGTTGAAAAGGCTACATGAAAAGACAAAGAGGATATGAAAACCAGATATCCTCATCTTTTTCCTTCGATTCAGTTCCAGTCCAACGTATTAACTCTTCCTAAAGTACTCATTCAATTTAGTCCATCCTTTAGTGTTTTAAGTTCATGAGTTTTATGTTTATTTTGCATTAAATTGGGAGGTTATATATCTCCCTACCCTTCCATGCTCATTTAAGCCATCATTTGAGGATGAATGGTTCCAAAGGGGAGATGTTGTAACACCTCAAAGATTTCTAAGCTAAGGCCCGAACCATTCTTCTTTTCCATGTAAGGTCGTATCGGGTGATTCATAAATTGATCTTAGGTGTGAAGTTCATTTTTTTATTACGGGGATGGATTTGAATATGAATTAAGGTCACAATAATCCTTTAACACAAAGCTAAGTTGAAAGCTTCCTTACCGATTGAGTTCTGAAGTAAGATTCTACATAGGCCAACTTCAAATAATCATATCTCACATCACATAATAAATTAGGTGGAACATAACTTATAAAATTGAATTTCTATGAGTACTCTTTCCAATGCCACCAAGTTTGCCTCATTTCGAGTTCGGAGTAAAATGTTATGATCATTTTACCAATGACTATCACAACAAACTTTTATAGGCCATAGCAATTTCTACGACCCGTACTGCCAACTTGTAGAAAAATTCAGAGAAGTCAAATTTTGGGGTCCCATTCCTACGGATCCATCTACGGGTCGTAGAAACTTCTACGGGTCATTATTTGGACCCGTAAATGAACTTTTGAGCCTTAAATTCAATATGAATTCTACGGAGTTGATCTACGGTTTGTAGAAACTTCTTCGGTTGTAGTTGGGACCCGTAGAATGAACTTTTGAGCCTTAAAGTTAAATATGAATTCTATGGATTGAACCTACGATCCATAGAAACTTCTGTGGGTTATAGTTTGGACCGTAGAATGTAATTTGAGCCTTAAAATTTGGTATGAATTCTACAGATGGGATATATGGTCCGTAGAACAAACCACGAACCGTCGATGGCCCCGTGGAAGGTTTCTGTCAACTTTTTGAGAAGGGTATTTTGGACTTTTCCCACCCATTCTAAGCCTAAAACCTGACTTTTTACTCTAAGTTAAGGGTTAAATAGTGGTAGTCGATCTTTTACGTTCATTAACACTCCAAGTCATTAGAGAAAGATTTCTAAAGGAGAAAAGCTAGGGTTTCAAGCATTCTTCGATTTTTCACCGATTTTGCCCAGAACTTTGTTCTTCCTTGTAAGTAAGGCTATTATAGTGATGGACTGAGTTAGTCCTCACGCCCTACATCTATCAAAATTCAGAAAAAGAATAATCTAGGGTCTTATCCTGGATTTTGAGTATTCTTGAGATAAGTAGTATCGTTGAGTTATGAGTTCTTGATTTCTTAGTATTGAGTTTTCTATTTGTTATTGAGATACTTTAGTTGATTTGTTCATGTCTGTATTTCAGCATGAACCTTATTTTGAGTAATAATTTTTGAAAATCTTTTAAAGCAAACATTTTTGTCGTAAATTGATTTTCTGACAAAGCAAATATGAGTTTTAAGAAAGAGTTCTAAACATGATTTGAGTAAAAGTATAAGGGAACTAAGTATTCCCAAATGTATCACTTTTTACATTAAGAAGCGAGAAATTTTGATTTCTAAATTAGTTCAGAGATATTTCAGAGCAGTTACCTCTTTTAAGAGGATATTTTGAGCAATTACCTCAAATTGATAATGTGTATGTTTTATACATTTGAGCATGCGTATATATTTATTGGTAGTAGTATTGGGTACCGATATAAGGATGAGTTCAGAAAACTCACACTCCTCGTAAACCATGTTGCCAATATGGGTAAATTGTCATACTGTTTAGACGACTCCTTAAAGCAGAGCTTTAGTGGATCCGCTTAGTTAAGATGTTTAAAATATATGACAGTTCTGGTAGTGTGAGCAAGACATTGTGTCATCACGTTGCTCATAATGATGGTTGTCAGTTAGAGAATCTCCCAATAGTATCAAAAGAGTATTTTTATCATATCACTTAATATGTTGGGTTCAGAGATAAGTAAGTATTTGTAAAGTTTAAATGATTTCACTCCTTTATTTCTTTACATTCAGTTGAGTATATATATATATCTATTGCAGTCCTTTCATTCAGTCACTTCACTTCGACTATATTACATAATCGTACATTCAATGTACTGATGTTATTCCACATGCATCTTTTTATGATGCAGATAGAGGTGATCAGGATCATCAATAGGCTCATCGTTGAGATCACTTTGCACTTCCCATTTGAGAGCTTTTGTGAGTCCTCCTTGCATTCCAGAGGGCCTCGTTTTTAATTTCAGTATTTACTTTAGGGTGTCGAGGGTCTTGTCCCATGTTCATGTTGAACTTAGAGGCTTCATAGATAGCTAGAGTTGAGTTTTTTTTAGAAATTTATCCTTTAAAGTGTTTTGCGAATATTATATTTTGCTTAAATGAGTATTTGAGACAGTTGACTTATATTTTTCTCACTAAAGCTTTTAATAGTCTTGAGTCAAATCTTTCGCTAAGCAGTCAGCCAGACTAAGGGTTCGCTTGGGAGCCACCAATGGTTCTCAAGTGTAGGCCACGTTAAGGGTATAGGCTCGGAGCGTGACAGTTACATCACTTACATTAACACAAGAAACAATAAACACCATTATTTATTTCTTAATATATAATTAATATAATATATATTTAGTTGTTTTTTGATGGTTCTAGGACATTTTTGTAGTATTCTGCCAAACCCCATAATGGAAATATATTTCTATATGCTACATAATGCAACATGCAATTCTTCATGAAAACTCCAGTTATTTCCTGCACATATTTATGCAGCCAGATAAAAGTAATATTTTGATAAAACTGGTTTTAGCAAATCTTTGTTCTTTTAGCTACTCATTCTCATATCAGTGCTCAATACTACTCCCAATAAATATATATTCATGCTCAAATGTATAAAACATACTCTTTCCCAATTTGAGGTAATTGCTCAAAATATCCTCTTAAAGAAGTAACTACTTTGAAATAACTATAAACTCAGTACTCGTTTAGAAATCAAAGCTACTCTTTTCTCAATGTAAATATGATAAATTTGGGAGTCAATAGTTCCCTTAAACTTTACTCAAAATTTCTCTTTAATCCTTCCTCAAAACTCCTCTTTACTTTCTCAGAAAATCAATTTAAGACAATTATTTGGTTAAAAAGATTCTCAATAATAACTCAATGAATACTCCAATAATAGGGTTCATGCTGAAAAATAGACATGAACAATCAACTCAAGAATCTCAATACATTATGTATAGAAAATCAAAAATTAGGAATAGAAACTTAGAATTCAACCACAAACTCATCACGAGTACTCAAAACTAAGGATAGACAACTCAGTCCATCATGATGATAGTCTTACATATTTGGGAAGAACCAAGTTTTAGGCGAAATTGACGAAATTCGAAGAACGCTAGAAACCCTTAGTTTTTTCTCCTCTTGAATCCTTGCTCTAAGTCTTTGAAGTGTTAAAGAATGTAAAAATTATTTTAACACTGTTTATACCCTTAATTAGGTGAAAAAGGGTAGTGGTTTAGGCTTAGAAGAGGTGGGAAAAGACTAAACTATCCTTCCTCATAATTATGCACTCATATTCCTCATAAAATATGTAGCTAACATGGGTAAATGATCATACTTTTTAGATGATTTCTTATTGCATTCAAGCAGAGCTTTAGAGGATATCACTTAGTTGAGGTGTCCTATATCCGACAAAGTATAGGACAGTTCTGGCAGCGTGGGCAAGACGTTGTACCATCACGTTTCTCATAGTGATGATTGTTAGTTAGAGAATCTCCCTAATGGGTTAAAGCGTATTTTATTGTATTTTCTTATACATCCTTGAGTTAGCGAATTTTACTTGCAAAACTTTAAACATTCAATCATTTACCTATGCTTTGAGTTGAGTTGAGATGAGTTGAGGTGAGTAGTTCTTCAGCCTTATGAGTTCAGTTATTTATTCATTCAGTTTTATTACACACTCGTACATTCAATGTACTGGTGTAATTCGACCTGCATCTTTTTATGATGTAGATATAGGTGTTCAGGGTCATTAACATGCACTTTGTTGACATCACTTTGCTCTCTAGAATTAGCTTTTGTGAGCCTGTTTATATTCTGGAGGACTCTATTTTTCTTTTCAGTTTAGTCATTTCAGGGTGTCGTGGGTCTTATCCTGACATCCACGTTGAACTATAGAGGTTTCATATATAGATAGACTCGAGGAGTCTCTCAGTACTTCCTTTTCCTTTGAGATGTTTCGCAAACTATTATTGTTGCATTTGTGGTGTGCATTTACCTCGTACATCGTAAATTGGTTATAAGTCATTAACCTTAAAATAAATTAGGCCATATTAGCTTAGCTAGGATTAACTAACATATTTGACTTTTAAGTTACACTTATAATTGATTCTATCAAAAAGGACAAAGAGAAAATTCAACCATCAGTGCAACCCAAAGAAAATATCGAAAAAAATCATGTAGATCCAATCCAAAGAAAAATAAATAACTAGAATTTACGCCCTAATCTTCTTATTAGGTCCTTGCAAAATTATTTTTGAAAATCACTTTTTCCAATTTATTTATGGGATAAAATAGGAAACCAAAATTAGAAAGAAAAAAAAGAGTTTAAACTAAAAAAAGCAAGAAAATAAATAGAAAACATTTTTTTATGGTAGGACACATATGTCTACTCGTACAATTTTATACAAATTAAGCGTCTATTTGTGCACATCCAGAGTTGGATGACACAGATAATATGTGAAGACAAGTTAAATGACACATTTATATATTATACCTTAATTAATTTGCCTTTTATCCCTCTTCAACATAAGAAACAAAACGTTTAAAAATGGTTTAGATGAGGATAAAATAGGAAATCAAAATTAGAAAGAAAGAAAAGAGTTTAAACTAAAAAAATACAAGAAAATAAATAAAAACATTTTTTTACGGTAGGACGCATGTGTCTACTCGTACAATTTTATACAAATTTAAGCGTCTATTTGTGCACAACCAAAGTTGGAGAGCATAGATATTATGTGAAGTCAAGTTAAATGACACATTTATATATTATACCTTAATTAATTTTCATTTCATCCCTCTTCAAAATAAGACATAAAACGTTTAAACAATTGTTCAGAAATTGTATAAGTGGGCTTTTGGCCATGAATATCAAATTTTATTTATTTTATTTGGAATCTTTAAAAGTTAGAGCCAAAGTTGAAAGGCATAATACATAAATATGCCCTTTGAACTTAGCTTCAATGGTTCATCTATGCCCTCCAACTTTGGGGCTCACAACTAGACACTTAAACTTGTATATAAAATGGAACGAATAGACACATTCATCTTATGTGGTGTTCTACATGACAATTTATGTCCACGTTGCATCATACATGTATTATGTCACGTAGGATGCTCGTGTCTACTTGTTCAATTTTATACAAATTTGAGTTTCTACTTGTATACACCCAAAATTGGAGGGTATAGAGGTCAACTAAAGCCAAGTTATAATGTCTATTTATGTATTATGTCGGGTTGAAATTGTGTTTGGCCATACGTTTTACAAAAAAATATGTTGAAATACATATAACCTTTTAACTTGGCTTCATTTTATATTTATGCCCTCCAACTTTAGGTGTGCACAAGTATCATCTTGTGAGCTAACTTTTGAAACAAAGAGTAAAATATGATAATTACCTTAAGCTAACTCAATGTTGGCCCCTAGGTTATATAGTCCACCCTCAAAATGTCTAGGTGTTGTATTCTAGGTGTTTTGATGATCCTCACAAATGCAGGGACCCGGTGCCTAGCAGAGACGTGCTCCCTTCCAGATTCAAAATGGTGTAAAGCTGTCTTGTCGGGTTGGTTGGTGAAATGTGCAGCGTACTTCACCAATACGAAAGGCGGACGAGGTTGTTTGTTTCAGTGATCAAAACCTTTTTTGGTGACTGATATATACAACAATAAACAAAAAACATTATTCATTCAAAAAGAGAGAGAGCTAGCAAGTCTTTTCAAGAACTCACAAAGAAAACACTGCAAGGGACCTGGTCCCAGAAAGACTGCGAACGTGAAAGAGACGAAAAGATAGCTGTCAGAAATCTGCTAACTCTAATGTGGTTGGTGCACGTCTTTTTAGAGAAGCAGGCTCTCAGCCAATGGTGTTGTCCCAAGGGGTTTGCGTCCATTTGATATAGTCACTTCTCACAAGACACAAACATAAGATTTGGCAAACAAAGATTTGAATTTCTGAAAATTCATAAGCTTACAAAGAGAAGGTCATCTTCAACAAGAACACATACAACAAGGGACCTGATCAACAGAAGAAGTGCTATTTGTGTATGTTGTTGTTCTTGAGTGCTTGTAATGTGCTAAAGTTGTAGGATTCGTTTCACTCTTATAAGAAATGTTTCAAACTCTTGTGTGTAGTGAGGGTAAGAACATTTTTAGAGTTAACTTTTTGTCTTACGGTTTGAAGTCTATATTAATTAGTGATAGTTAATATAGTGGGCAATGGATGCATTGCTTTAGCTCGGTAAGTAATAGGAGTATTACTTAGTGTGGGACTAAGAGTTTGGTCTCATTGTTGTGGTTGTAATCTGTATTCACTTTTGCTTGAGATTAGTGAAAACAATTGAAAATCCGTTGTGACAAGTCGTGGTTTTACTCCCTTGAGCAAGGAGGTTTCCACATAAAACTCTTAAGCGTGATCTACATTGTGCTATTTATTTTCCGCACTTTAATTCTTTCTGAGGACCTGGTCCTCTAATCATTGGTGGACGCATACATTCCAACACTAGGTCTACATGCTGAACGACGTTACTGACTCAAATTGATTGAAGAAATGAATTTCCATTTATTCATATGAAATCTTAAAGAACTCTCACTGCATGAGCTACCTTGATTGTGCGGCCAATATCCATTTTCTTAAACACTAAAACATACATAGGTGTGTTTGTTTGACTATGGATTGGAACTCGAGGAGGTTGTAACAATAATTATAATTCTGTCTCAATCTCAAATTATTTTGAATAAAAACAATAAACACAACCTAAAATATCCTAGGCGGCCAATTATAAACCAATATAATTTGACTTTTGAGAACTGTGCCTACCACAAACTTTCTACTATTTGTGTCTATAGACCGTAAACATTAAAAAAGTGCCTCAATTGGCCCATTTGTCCATGTGATATAGAATCATGATATGATATCATACTATGAAATCATGAGATGAAATTGAAGTTTTGTTTGGACATGCGATATGAAATTCTTGTGTTGTATATTTTCTCATAAACATAAGAACCTCATAAGTTGTAAAACTATTAAAATAGCCTCAATTATTTATTCAATCTTACCAAATCATGATTTTTGGAGAATATGAGATTTCATGTCATGATATACGATCATGAGGTAGAATCAGCATAAAATCGCATGTCCAAACGTTGATTTCATCTCACGATTTCATATCGTGATATGGTATCACTAGGTCAAACGCCTACAACGAAATTTCACATCTTTCATTGCTGTCAAAATCTTTCCAAATTTTGCTATGATAGAAGTTACGAAGGGTAGAGGTAGGCCGAAGAAAAATATGAGTGGGAGGTGATTAGACAGGACACAACACAATTTTAACTTACTGGGGACATTATCCTACATAAGAAGGTATGATAGACGATGATTATAAGGCTTGAGGACATTACCCTATATAAGAAGAATATGGTAGATGACGATTATGATAGAAGGCTAGTAGGTAGTCATGTGTTGTCGCACTTCATGTGTGAGGAGGCAGGGGCCTAACCTCTTCTCTCTTTCTCCTTATTACTAATATTATTTAGGAATCACATGATTTTTTTGTCCTTCGGTGTTCATTACTATATGTTGTTCATTTACTTTGTATCCTGCTAATATTTTTCATCTTATTTGCTAATAATCATGCTTCGAATTTCTTTTTTTCTTTTGAGACAAGTGTCTATCTAGAAAAGGCTCTCTATCTTTCCAAGATAATTATAAAGTTTGTATACATTCTATCCTCCTTAGATACTACATGTGAAATTTCACTAGATATGTTGTTATTGTAGACAAATATATATATCAACTTAACTTGAGGATCTATTGATCAAAACAACCTCTTTGTCCCTACTAAATACAAAGAGAAGGTCGGCATATATCCTCCTCCCTAAAACTCATTTATGGAACTATTCTAAGATATTGTTATTGTTATATGTCTTGACTCTTATTGGCGCATAAGTTTCATGAACTCGTCTTTGTTCATGACAAACGGTAGGGTTTGAATTTTGTGATATGCATCTAACTCGTACTTTTTAGAGAAATTAGTTCTAAGTCATTAAACTCAAAATAAATCAGGCCGTATTATCCTAGCTAGGATTAACATAAATATTGAGTAATTTCCCTAGATAGTCATCCATATTTGGGAAATTACCTAATAATATTACTTTTGTTTATTTTAGAACTACAATATCACCCAACTTTACATATTTTCTTCAAAATATACTTGACACAAAAAAATATTTTTCTCTCTTCTATGTCACGTTATTCCATTTTACTAATAATTAAAAATTTAACTTTTTAAATCAACCCATATGATATACTCTGTAAAAATAATATTTACATAATGCAAAGTGAACATTTTTAAACAACTCACATTTGTTTTCTGTTATTACGATTAACACTAATTATTTATTCTAAATCATTCATTCTTTAAGTTCTTATAAAATGTGCAAGGTGAACATTAAAAGCAAGTAAAAGTAAAACAAAAAAACAAAAAAGTGACATTAGAGGACAATTTTCATGTACTCATAAAAAATCAAGAGTATTACAACTAACTCCTTTTATTTTTCTAGCAACTATTCCCTCTGTCCATTTTTATTTATTCATTACGTTACAAATAATTATTCATTTGTTACTTGTTTACTTTAGAAAATCAAGTGATAATTTATTACTTATTTCCTAATTTCACTCTTATTATTAATTATAGTCATTTGCCAATGCATTTTTTAAAATTGAAATTTATTATTTTAAAAAATTGATATAGTAAAATTATATTTATTATTTCTTAAGAGATATGTCAAATTAATACCGAACAAGTAAAGATGTAAACATGGATGGAAGGGGTAGAAACTAAATTTTCCAGTTAAAAAGAATTAAAAAAATATTATAAAAAAAGAATAATATGACATGAAATCCCATTAAAAGTGTGCACTTTGCATATTCTTTAAGAAATTAAAGAAGGAATGATTGAGAAATGACTTAGAAAAATAATTAATGTTAAATGTAATAATAGAAAAAAAAATGTCTCTCTCTTAATATGCTAAACTAAAAATGATAAATAATTAAGAAATATTTTTTTACTGAATATAGCATATGAGTTATTTTTAAAAGTTAAATTTTTTAAGAAAAAATGAAAATGTGACATGTCATCCCAATAGGAGAGAGAATAATATTTTTTTTGTCAAGTATATTTTGGGAAAAATATGTAAAGTTAAGTGATATTGTAATCCTAAAACAAACATAAGTAATATTACTAGATAATTTCTCAGACATGGTTAACTATCTAGGGAAATTCCTCCACAGATATTTGACTTTTAAGTAGGGGTGCGCATCGGTCAGTTCGGTTCGGTTTTAGGTGTTATTGGTTCGGTTTATTGGTTTTCGATTTGTAAATACTTCAAACCGATAACCAAACCAATAATATATTTCTTATCGGTTTTTGGTTAATCGGCTTATGGTACTTAACGGTTCGGTTTTCGGTTTAACCAATAAGAAAATACTCGTATATATTATATACACAATAAGAAAATTTTCAAATAAACCATATGATTTTTCCAGCATTTGGCATGAAAGTAATAATCATAAAAGTAACAATCATTTTTCTTACAAGTTTAGACACTAGACACATTCAAAGGAAAAAGTGTGAAAGTAACAATCGTTTAACCATTAACAATAAGACTAGTAAATTTAGTAGAGTCTTATTGAGTTATCGGTTTAACCATTAACAAAAACTATAAAACCGGAAACCGAACCAATAACCCAATAAAAAAGTTTGCAAAACCGTTTAAAAACCGTTAGCCCAATAACCCAATATCAGTAAACCAATAGTGTTTTTTTCGATTCGGTTTATTGGTTAAATCGATTTTTGCACACCCCTACTTTTAAGTCACACCTAGGATTGATTGATACAATCGAAAAGGACGAAGAGAATTTAATCATGAGTAACTTGCACATTAATTTATCCTTACGTATTCTTTTGTAATTTATATCCTATTTTATTTTTCTTAATGATTTTTACACTCTAATTTTCTTAGTTCCCTGCAAAATCATAAAAAGACATTTTTTTTCAATTTATTTATGAGTGTAATATATGAAACCAAAATTAGAAAGAAAAAAAAATTGTGTTTCACAAAAAAAAATTATTTTTGTAATTTTCTTTAGGGAAAAAGGACAAATATACCCCCGAACTATCGTTAATGGTATACAAATACCCTCCGTCATACTTTTCGTTCATCAATACCCCTGCCGTCCAAAAATCAGTGCACAATTGCCCCTCCCACTAACAAAATAGTTATTTGGTACATGTGACGTCATCCTACGGCTCAACCCGATTTGATTAATTATTTAACTCAAAATTTAAATACCCGCCCATTACCCATTTAACCCACCTAATTTACCCATTACCCACACAAATAAACTATCTAAAAACCTCAAGGAAAAGCCCCAATACCCGTTTGCATGATTTTATTTGAAGATTTTTGTTAGTAGTTCACATGATTTTGCTGAGGAAATTGTTTGTCATGTTTAGTATGCGTTTTTTGAGGATTTTTTTTGCCTGAGCTTGTGTTTGGTGGCAACTTATAGCTTGAAAATTACTTGTAAATCATGTGGAAGATTGAATAGGTGAGCTGTTTTTCGAAGTAAATCCAATTAACTTTAGCTGGTAATCGATTAATTAATTTTCTTTGCAGTAATTTTATTGTGTGAAAGTTTGATTTGTTAATTATAAATTGCGCTTTACCTAATTTGTTGAAAATTAAAGAGGAAGCGTAGATCTATGAAGAAATTAAGATCTCTAGTTTTTCAGTCGAATACATCTCTAATTTATTCTCAGAAGTTGTATATGTGCAATGAATTTTAGGTGTTTCTGCGAATTTATCTTCTCAAAATAAATGATTTTCGCTCTGATTTCTGATTTTGCTGGCTGCTTCTTCGTTTGTCTCAACGAAAAGGTCAAAAAGCACTCGCACACGTATCTCCGCCTCTCGATTCCTTTTATCATTTGTCCAGATCTGTAAATTTTTTCTTCACATAGTTCGTATAAAATTTATAATTAGTGGAGTAATCACTCCAAATATGTTGAAATTTTATATGAGCTCTTACCTAAAATTTCTTATTTTTTTCCTGAAACACACGTTTTTCTTCAATTAGATATTACTACCAAACTAGAGAGAAGATGAATCACTGTGCAATTCAACAAGGTGCTTTCGCCACCTGTGAAGACATGTGAGCTCTGTTTCTTCAATTTCTGCTAAAAAGAACGCCGTCGTTTTTATTTGTGTGGGTTAAATGAGTAATGGACGGGTTAAATGGATAATGGGCGGGTATTTAAATTTTGGGTTAAATAATTGATCAAATCGGGTTGAGCCGTAGGATTGCGCCACGTGTACCAAATAACTATTCTGTTAGTGGGAGGGGCAATTGTGCACTGATTTTTGGACGGCAGGGGTACTGATGAACGAAAAGTATGACGGAGGGTATTTGTATACCATTAACAATAGTTCAGGGGTATATTTGTCCTTTTTCCCTTTTCTTTATTCACAAATTATGTATATATACCAAATATTCAACAACAACCTAGGCTATGATTTTGGACATTGTTACATCACTTACATTAACACAAGAAACAATAAACTACCTTATTTATTTCTTAAGATATAACATAACATAATATATATTTATATTTAGTTGTG
Organism: Solanum stenotomum; assembly: GCF_019186545.1. Lineage (NCBI taxonomy): Eukaryota > Viridiplantae > Streptophyta > Magnoliopsida > Solanales > Solanaceae > Solanum > Solanum stenotomum. Next base: position 48,287,816 of record NC_064285.1, on the reverse strand, counting down.
TTTTAATGGTAATAGGACATTTTTGCGGTATTCTGCCAATGCCCACAATGGAAATATATTTCTATATGCTGCATAATGCAACATGCAATTCTTCATGAAAGCTCCAGTTATTTCCTGCACATATTTATGAAGTCAGATAAAAGCAATTTTTTTGATAAAACTAATTTTAGTGATCTCCGTTTTTTTGGATATTGTTTTGCCAGTTTTTGAAAGAACTTGCTTCATTATACTATCAAACATATGCGACCAGATTATTTGAGTGGACTATATGAATCATCTGTCCTTTTTGTTTAAATACAGTCTACTTCATTCTAGTCTCCTCTGTTTAGCTTGTAATTTGCAGAAAAACTACCTGTTGTGGGAAGTCACCAACTTCCAGCTGAGAATTAATCAACAGCCTTGCCGCATGGTGGAGGGGCCTTGGATCTCTATCAACCTGTCCAAATAGGAAAATTTGTGAAATAAATTACAGCATTTACTAATGGAAAACAAAAGGAATTAACCTGGCCAGAGTGAATCAATCCCATCAATGCCCATGAAGTTTGTACAAGATTTGAGTGATCTGTCTCAAGCTCTCGGTATACCTATTTGATCAAATACAAATCCGAGTCACAGTTACCTTTTCTCTTTATACTTAAATTATTCAGTATTAGAATGAAACGGTTCCAAATGGAGTAGGATGGATGCATGTCCAGAGTACAAATAACCTATGTTGCTCAGACTCGCCAAAAATGTTGCTGCACCCATGTCGGATGGTCCAAAAATGCACTACTTTTGGAGGATTCGACACGCACCAAGTGACATTCTGAGCAACATAGCATAAATCGACCTCAACAGTGCACAAACTGAGACATAGGTGTTGTTATTCTTGTTTTTCGTAGCTTTTTGGCTTTTACATTACCTTGTCTGGACAAGAATGGTAGCTTTCTCCCCAACCGCCATCAGACCTTTGTGTTCGTAACAGAAATTCAACGCCTTTACGAACGGCTGCAGAGTTGTTGTAACTCTTGCCTGCTACAGCAAGTCCTCCAAGAGCAAACCAGGAGGCATAAGTGAAGCACACACCCAAGCAACCATACCTGTATGTTGACACGATTAATCATTTCGTATGTATCGATACAGAAGAAAGTTTAAGGGCTCACAAGAGAAATATCATTTACCATGAACCATCAAGTTTCTGCACATCTTCAAAATATTTAACAGCATTATCAATAAAATTGTCAATCTCTGTGGTTCGGTGTCCAGGATATAGCTTTTTAAACAAAACAAGTGCTTGGATTGATGAGCCAGTGCACTCAACATACCTGGATTGAAATGTAATCAGTGTGAAGCATTATAATGGAGACTAGCAATGGGAAAAAAGCTAAAGGGAAAGAGAGAAACTAGAGACGTCTTACTCATGCTCAATGACAATGTCCGCAAAAAATTCAGTAGGATTGAGCAACTGTCAATGAATAAAACAGAACAAGAAAGTTAAATATTCAGGGTCTGGATGACTGTAGAAGAAGTTGAAGTTTTTAACAACCTTGAAATGAAGCACTTAGATAAAATTCCTACATCGTGAATCTCAAACTCATATGATTATTTTACTTACCTCCAAATACTCTGAGGCCCCTGCAGGCTCCCATGCTGCTAAACCCCCATTTTTGCTCTGTAATTTTATTTCAAATGAATCTCAATATTACTAGAAATGAGCCAAATCACGAATGACTAAACTCAAAAAAGATGAATTTAAGGTAGCCATGTGTTAAAGGTTTCACTTGGAATTTTCGTACAATCAGCAGACAACTTCAGATTAAATGACCAATGATTTTAGACACATTTCTCAGGTTTTACCTGTAAGGAAAGAATAGCATCCACTGAGTCATACAGTCGTGCAGGTTCGATCGCCTCACCAACTAATTCAGAAGGCATTGTAGAGAAAAAAAGGCAGCACTAGAGAAACCAAATTAAGAAGATATCAGGCAATCTACTAGCATTATCATCTTTTTACTTTTCAGTAATTACAAGAAGTTTGAATCTTATTTCATTGAATGGTTAGATACCTTTAATGCTTCGGCAGTGGTATCAGATACTTGCCATCCATGATCTTGATCCGAAAAAGTCCACGATCCTTTTGAGATATGCCGATACATCCCTTTAAAATCACCAGAAGGATTGTCCTTCACCTAGCAAGAAGTCACTTACATTAATAAGGTCCATATTTTGAGAGAGCTGTTATGCTCATGAATCATGATTTAAACATCCAACCTGAGATTCTTTTATGAAGTCATGCCCTTTTCTAAGAGTATCTAATATCTCATCATTCATCTCACTGGCCAATAATGCTTGAATTGCGAAACTAGTATCCCATACTTGACTACCGAAACTCTGCAATTCAATGACAAACACTAATCAATTTCAGTAAAAATTGTTGCATCACTTCAGAATAGGAGAAGGGGCAAGTTCTTTTTATTTTACAAACACACGTTAAGTGTTAAAGAAATCCTATTTCTTAACTCATTGTGGTTGGTGAAATAGTATGATTTCCTTGCTTACAAAAAACAATTTGGATCAACCAACCTGCATTTTCATTCCATCTTCAGCTACCCATAAATAATCTGGAATCCGAGCAAGATGTTTTTTGAAATAACTGCCATTTGGATCCTCAACCCAACAAGCAAGCATACACAATACCTACACCATCCATATGTTACATAAGTGTCAAACGATTGAAGTTGATAAGAAAATGCAGGTATTTTGTAATCTGTCCAAAATGAATAAGTTGTCATACTTTATTAACACATCCAATGGTGATGTATCGGCTATTCTCGTCTTCATAATGTATATGTTTCATGGTAACTTCAAGAGCTTTATTTCTCAGCTTGTTGAAAGGCCAATGAGTCAATAGAGGCTCGGTACACATGTAGAGACTGTCCCACATCAAATCTTGAACCCGTGGATGAGGGTAGTAGAGATCGTCCTGCAGCAACAAGTTTGTGTGTGAGCATTTGTAGAAAATAATAAGATATCTATGCCAACTTCAACACTGAGGACTCATTTGGTCTGTAGACAGTTTTAAAGGGATAAATACTATCAAATATTATGTCGAGATATTTTTCTAGTCTCGTTAATCAAACGACCCTTGATAGTCTTACCTTTGCACATAGATGGCGTACTTTTTTCCAGTTAATTTCATTGTATGGTTGATCATATAACTCTTCCCTCAATAGTAAAATGAGAGGCGTGATTGGACCAACAAATCTCTTCCCGTAGAGATAAGACATTGGCATGTAGACCATTCGACTGTTACACCACATTTTTGCTGCATTTAAATTAAGAGTCAAAACACTTGGAAGATCAATATATCGACACCAATAGAGAACGGCATCAACCAGAAAACATTACATAGCAAATCCCTAAAATTAATAGCTACAACGAAATGAACCGACTATTTTAGGATGCATATGCATGAGCAATGAAAAAAAGACCAACCTGGATGCATGGGAAGAAAAGATGGAAGAATCCAAAACTCAGGAGGCATTGGATTGGTTCCTAACCACTCAAAAGCTCCTAGAATCTGAATGAGAAGAAAGAGGATTTATCAGCAAGCAGTAGCGGAGCCAGAAATTTTAATAAGGGGGTTCAAAATCTGAGAAGTAAACACACGAACTAGTGGAAGGGGGTTCGACATCTATTATACATACCTAAAAAATAATCTTAACCATGTATAAATAGTAATATTTTTTGCCGAGGGGTTCGGATGAACCCCTCATTATATGCTGCCTCCGCCCCTGTCAGCAAGAAGGCATTAACATGACACTACAAGGTTTAGTACTTGAATGATATAATTTAACTAGTTTCCCTTATATTACTAACCATAAGAAAGAACTTTTGCAAAATCAGGTCACCTAAATGATAACTTCAATTAACCGTCCACAATAAGTGCAGAGGCATGCATGTAGTATATAACCAATAAGTTCAACAACAGTGTATATAACTTAAATCCTACTATAATATACATTCTTCTAAAAAGTTATAAGGTTATCTAATCATACCGAGAGCCATGTTTTCCCCCAAGAAGGAATTGCAGTGACACTACCATGATCAAGAATCCATTTCCTTGCTCTAGCACACGCATTATTTTCACCGCCATCTGGTTCTTCTCCAAGGATCCTCATGCATATGTAACTCAGTGATGTACTGAACATAGTACTGTGACCTTCAATGTGCAAACCCCATCCCCCATCTTCATTCTGAAACGTCATCAACAATTTAGAAATGAGTTTAACTTCAAAATGCTGACAGTGTAAACCAGTGGAGGAGCCACCTTATGCTAAGGGGTGTCATTGACACTCCTTCCTGGAAAATTATATTGTTTAGCTAAGTTAAAATTTTAGTTTTATGTGTATATGCTATGGGGGTATTTGGCCATGAAAATTGTCGGTATATTTAAAAAAAAGTAGTTTTTGTTTTAAAGTGTTACAAAATATATGTATATTTGTTTCTTGATATTGTACAAAGATATAGATAAATAGCACATCATCTCCAACCCATGTAGCACTATTTTTTGTGTAATCAACTCCAACCCACTGCACCAAATTTTACACCAAAAAGGTATATTTTTCTCTCTCTTCATTATTATATTATTATTTCTTATTTCATTTATATTTTCTTATTTCATAAAACAAATTCTTTCTAAAACTTTCACCATATATAATTCATATTATTTCCTTTTATAATCGTTTAATATAAAATTATTTTGTACCATAATTTTTTAAATAATATAAATTGCTAGCAAATATTATACATTATACATAATAATGTATAATACAAATAAATGTGAAATCATTAATGAAATACAATCAAATAAACATTACATAATTGGAAAAAATATTTTAAATTCTACATAAATATTCAACTTTCAAGATCACTACGGTGCTCCCATAAATGTTCAATTAATGCATTACGTAGTTCAAAATGAGCAATGTTTGCATTTTTAATTTTTGTGAAGGTTAATTGTAGTTATATCAAATTATAATTTATAGTAGAATTAACATAAATTTAATTTTTTTTAAAAGTCATACATAGAAAAATTAATTTACACAAAGCTAAATTTTATATCTAAAATTAATATTATAAAATTATTACATAAAAAATAATTAAATATACAAGAGATTTAATTAAACATACAATTTATATAATGTTTAATTAAAAGTTTGTATAATGAAATAATATTAAAATATACAAAAAGTGAATTGGTGAGATGAATAGTGTTACACCAAATTTGGTGTAATGCTATTCACACACCAAATTTGGTGTAAAAATTGGTGTGGGTTGGAGCTCAAAACACCAAATTTGTAAAATTTGGTGTAAATTTGGTGTTGGGTTGGAGATGGTCTTAGGATTTCCTCTTTAGTTCTTTCCTTAGTTAGCTTGTATTTATACATGTTTACGTATTGAATAATATACAAGTTATTCTCTCCAATTCCTTGCACAAAGTGAAAAATGATATCTGAAAATTGGAGTTGTAATTGGCTATAAATACTGTGAGAAATATCGGGAAAAATTATTGAATTGTGTATCTACATTATTACATTGAGACTTTATTTATAGACACTAAATTAGACTCATTTTCCAACTAGGATACTACATTATAATTTTTTTTTTCAAGTAGGATTTTATATTCCATTCTTGTCCCTACTCCTATTCTAACACTCTCTCTCGAGTTGGTGCATGCAGGTCATATGTACAAAGCTTGTTACAAATGTGATTAATACGAGGACCAATGAGGGACTTGGTAAATGTAAGGAATGCTTTGGATGTCTAGAGGTTGCTAGACCTTGAGGTGGTGTTGGTTTTTGCACAACACTGACGAAATGTAAAACTATTTAAGTCATATATGAGGAGTCACTGAAAAGATGCACGGCGTTGCGCAACTCATATATGCTACACAAATCAAATATGAAAAAGTATTCACCGAAAAGATAAACAGTGCTACGCAAATTAGATAAGAGAAAGTATTCATCGAAAAGATAAATAGTGCTAAGCAAATTAGATATGAGAAAGTAGTCACTGACAAGATGCACTGTGTTACACAATCAGATATGAGAAAGTAATCACCGGAAAGATGCACAGTGCTACGCAAATCGGATCAAAGAAGCCACCGGAAAGAAGCACGTGACTACTTTCCTTGTCCCGAATGCTTCTCAAATCAATCTTTTTCAGCATGATTATTTTTTGGCCAGACAGACGACATATATGAGTCATACCCCTCGCGGATCTAAGAAGCCACCAAAAAGAAGCAAGGTGACTACTTTTCTTGTCCTGAATGCTTCTCAAATCAGTCTTTTTCAGTATGATTTTTTTGGCAGCATATATGAGTCATGTCCCCCGCTGGCAGTTTGATTCTCTATCAGAATCGTAGAAGCTCTAATGCCATGTGAAAAATATAGAGAAAAATATTATTGAATTGTGTATCTACATTATTATATTAAGACCCTATTTATAGATACTATATTAGACTCTCTTTCGAACTAGGACATTATTTTACATTACAATCATTTTTCAAGTAGATTGTATATACTATTCTTGTTCTAACAAATACAAATTAGAGTTGGTTTTTAAATTTTTGTGAGTAATTTGAAGTGGAAAAAAAAGTGAAACCAACTCTTTTGTGTTTTCGAATTCCTAAACGTTAAACTCCGGATTTTATGGACAAACGTTTTTTAGGGAGTTGACTGCAAAAAAAAGTATGGCCAAACACGCTCTATATGTTGAGTCCCCTTATTTATTTATTTTTTACTTGTGTCTAATTTTATATCTTTTAGACGAGAGGAAGTTGCTCGAATAGTAAGCACCCCTCACTTTCAACCGAAGGTTGCGAGTTCGAGTCACCAAGGGAGAAAAAGGGGTGGGAGCTCCTAGGGAGGGTAAAAAAAAAAACTATATCTTTTAGTACCCTCGATAAAATTTCCGACTCCACCACGAGCTGTCCAGTGTGTATGGTATCTTGAGATGATAACATAAAGATGCAGTATAACCGGCTAAAAAGTTTAACTTATACACATGTCATTGTAATTAAGTTAAATTCTTCAAAAATCTGCAAAGTTAATTTTGATTGAGCAGTATAGTCATTGTGACATTACGTCATATACCTGGTGACAGTAAATATACCGGAGAATTTCCTTACGATGCTCAGCTGGTAAAACAGTATTAAGATGTCCAGTGATATACAGACACATAACCTGAATTTTGAAGGGGGACAATAACTTTAGCAGTTCCAATTTGTTAAAAAGAATTTTACAAATCCAAATGAAAAAACTTACAAGAGGTGGAAGAAAGAAGAGAGGACCGGAATTTTCAGCAGGCCAATGGCCATCAGTAGCCTGTAAAGCTGAGAAGAAATTAACAGATCTGCGCAAAGCAATTGTGGCAATTTCTTCGCTAATTTCTTCACCTTCTTCTAACTTTACTGCTCCAATTCTCTGTTTGAAATTCTTCTCTCCCAGAAACTGCACACATATTGTGTTGAGACGCAGGGGATTTGAACAACCAAATATTATTTTCCAGGAGTTGAACTACCATATCACTAAACAAAGACACAAGAGCATGTCCTTTCCATGAAAATCAAGAGACCTCATTTCAATTTTTTATTCAAATTAATTTATGGTTGTTGAAAGAGGTTGAAAATATTATCACCATTGATGGATAAAGCTTCAAGCATAAAAGTAGGTCTGCAATTGAATCGAAAATTTCGAACTCAAATTGTTTTGTTATTGTTGAAAGGAGTTGAAAATGCTACCACCATTAATGAACAAAGCTTCAAGCTTTAAAGTGGTCTACAATCAAATTGAAAATTTCGAGCTAAAATCATTTTTTCATGGTAAGGGGATTAGAAATATTCTTGAAATAGATTCTCATCAATTGAAATAGATACAATATAATTTTCATTACGATTTTGATTTACTAAGCCAGAAAGAACAAAACTACAATTCATCATAGTTATAATGGATTCAAGCTTATATGTAACGAGTACAGGAGGAAACTTGTTTAGTGCCCATAAGCTCAGTGAAGTGCAATAGTTCATGAGAGAGTCATCAAATTCCCTAAACCCCCATCAGACTTCACTTAGGCATGGCTATGGAGTCCACAAAAATATACATAGATTTTCAGACAAAAATAAAAAATTATTGCAAAGATTTCTTAATTTACTTTGTTGTTTTCTTTTTTTGTAGATTTTTTTTTTCCAGATTCAACGAGAAGGAGAATGGATCCAAAGCAACGAAATTGAAATCACTGGCAAAGGGTTTCAAGAATTTCATGTCGCCATCTAGTTCAGCTTCTTCCAAGATTGCTCAATCCCCTACAAAGAAAATCTCGGTGGAAAGAAACAATCTGATTTAGGAAATTAGATGGCTGAATGAAAGTGAATTCTTTTTGGGGGTTTTGGGTTATAATTTGGGTGTTTGTGTTAAGTTATTTGGGTGGGTTTTTAATTATGTATAAAAATCAAATAAATTTCGGGCACGTCTTTAAGATTGAGACACGTGTCTCTCCGTTAGTCCAAAGGTTATATACACCCAAAAATTAGATAATAAGGATATCAATGTCCTGAAAGTATGACGGAGGGGTATTAACATACCATTTATGATAATTCGGAGTATATTTGTCTTAATTCCTTTTTTCAAATAATGGCATGATGAATATGACATAAATGAGTCAATCTTTTTAACTTATGACATAAATGAGCATTCACTAAAAGTTTGATGACATATTAAAAAAAAATTTCTTTAATTTATTTATAAAAATAAAAATATTTTATGAAATAGACTACAAACTAATAATATTTTATAAGTGATAAAACTAATTTCCTAAACATTTTAAAATGGTCTGAACCAATAAATGAATCTAGATGACTTAAACAATTGACTTATTTCACTTTGTCTAATATTGATCAAGTTTTAATTTATCATAATTTGATTAATTACCAAACAAAACTAAAACTAAATCTCTTTTTGATAAAAGAAACTTGACGAATCAATTTGGCGACATATGTAGTTATTTCAAAAGATAAGTCAAACTTATAGACGGGATAAACTTGGACAGGTCAAGATGGTTGAGTTAGTTAATGAGCAAATAACTAACTCGTGAACTTAAACAAATTGCACTAATCATATTGTTGTGAACTAATTTCATAATCTTAATCTTCAAGAAAATCAAATAGAAAATAGAAGATAGTCAGTTATAAACCTGCATTCTCCAAAGCAGATCGCTACTGGGCTTGACTTTATAGCGATTGATCCAAAATTGTTGACGAACCTCATTAATCGCGGCTCGTTCTTTTATCGTTCCAGCATTTGGGTCGAACTCCCATGTTTGTCGCCCAATGTAGTTATTTGTGCTGTATAAATATGATACATCTTGCCCTTTAGCAATATTCAATTTCCACATTCTTGATTACTTCTTTTAGTTACAAGGTTTACAATCAAGTGATATCAATGAAATCTCACACATAATATAGATGTGAGTTTAAATTATTCAAGGTGGAGCACACAGTGCAACAATAGGTGAATGATGATCACTTGAATATTCTCAAAAAAAAATATATGTATTTATTTCGCTTTAATTTATGAGGTTTACAATTAAGTGATATCAATGAAATCTCACACATGATACATATGTGAGTTTAAATTATTCAAGGTGGAGCCCACAGTGCAACAATAGGTGAATGATGATCACTTGAATATTCTCAAAAAAAAAAATGTATTTTTTCCGCTTTAATTTATGTAACATTTTATCTTTATTAGTTCGTTAAAAAAGGATATATTTATACATTAACTAATAATTTAACTTCAAACTCCCAATTTAACCTTTAAAGGCTTGTTGTTCAAAAGTATAACATGACTCATATACAACATATATCTATCTATATATATATATTTATATATTGCCTTAAAAGCATGAACTCCTAACTTGAATGTTAAATTACTATAATATCCCTAACTTAGGTTTTGACTTTTTCGATGAGTTGTGACTTTTCTGATAAGTTGGGACTCTTCCGATAAGTTGTGACTTTTTTCAAAGGTTGCGATTTTTTGATGAGTTGTGGCTTTTCCAAAGAGTTGTGACTTTTCCAAAGGGTTGTGACTTCTCGGAAATGTCATGACTTTTCAGATAAGACACAAAAAACATTTGTTCATACTACCCTTTTTTTACTATATATAGAAAGGCTTCCTCTCATTTTTCAACCATAATTTTTTTTAATCTTCTACTCTTCTTCTTCTTACATTTTAAATTTTTTTGTGTGATTTATTGTCATTGAGTGAGTTCGAATTTTAGCGGGATATGAGGCAGGGGGGGAGGCAGCATATTGTAATGACCCTCATGGTCATTTCTGTGTCTTGCCTTCTGTGTGTCGTTTAGAGCGTTCCTATAGCAACCCCAAGTCATTTATGACTTGCTGGGACTGACAGTTCGGTCACCTGGTCGTTCGTTTGGTCTTGGTGCGAGTTTTTGTGTTTTGGAGCTTATGAACCTTGAACGATCATTTTAGATCAAAAGTTCAAGAAGATGACATCGGAATCCAATTCTGACGATTCCATCAGCTCCGGAAGGGTCATTTTAGGCTAGTAACATGGTTGACATGACTCCTGAGGTTTTCAGTGTGAGTCGGTGCGATTAAGCGTTTTAACTTTAAGTTTAAGCCTAAGTTTGACTTTGGTCAACATTCTGAGTAAACGCGCTCGGATGAGAATTCTGTCAGCGTGGTTAGCTCCGGAATGTCGAGTTTGGTCTAGATTGACCCTTCTTTTGTGTCTGGAGGTTTTCGATATCTATCCGAGCCCTTTTGTGGATTTTGACTTAAAATGGCTTTTGGAAGTGGGACCCACTTTTTATCGAAATGACCTCTGATGGAAATTTCGACTGCGCCGTTGAGTCTGGAATATCGAATTTGGTATGGTTGCATATCTCATTTGCGTGCACGGGGTTCCGAACGAGTTCGGAGCACCCCGTCGGAGTTTTAAGTTTTGGGAAATTGCAGAAAATTCTGCAATAAATTGCAGAAAATCAGCTAACTTTCCCAAACTTCAAACCCTCATAACTCTCTCATCTCTAAACTGATTTGGGCGATCCAAAAGGCAAAGTTGTGAGATTTTTCGAGGACAACGGTGAGCTCGGATAGTGATTTGGAGTCCCCGTTTGAGGTAATTTTCGAAAAATACCTGCTGCCAGACCCTTTTTGTGAGCTTGATTTTGGGAATTTTTGAGACTTGTTTTCTTAGCCATTTTAGATCCGATTTTGGTGATTTTTGAGACTATCTTTGAGTGGTTTTTCGAGGAGAACATTGTGGTGTTGTCAGATTTTACTGTAGACCGCTCATTTTTGGTAAATACACTGCTGTCCCATTTCTAATTTTTGAGAAAATTTGGGTTTTAGTTGCATGTTGATATTGTGTTGTTCCCGAGCCCCGAATTGTGTCCCATTTTGGGACATGAGCTGGGAAAACTGGTTAGGACCCACTTTTGGGGTTAATTTCAGAATTTCCTACGCGGGTCCCACGATTCTCGTTTTGACTCTAAAATTGACCCGTCTCCGTTTGTTGTGATTTTGGTGTCTAAATGACCGTATTAACGTTGTGACTCTATTTTTGATAGCGGGGCAGCGTTTCGAGGACGTTCGGAAAGGGAAAGCTCCGAAGGAGTGATTTTGGAGCGCGTGCGATCGGCCTACAGGTAGGCTACGGTTTCCCTCTCTTAGATTGAGCTCGAGAATGTGAATGCATGTTGATTAGTTGGGATTTGGGTTGGGTAGTTATTGAATCCTGCATAGGTGTTAAGAAATCATGTTTTCGGCCTATTTCGGGAATTATCGGGTAACTGTGAGCATGCTTTGTGTTATTAATGGACCCTCTTCGCTATGCGGAGTGCTTGCATGCTTAATTATTGTTTATTTGAAGAATGTTGGGCCTTAGTTTAGGTTTGACTAGGGCTTGCCTTAGAAATACATTATTCGGATCCAACAGACCTTAGTTTTGCCCCGACGTCGCTCGACCGGCTTAGATCCCTGTAGACTGGTATAGAAGACTTGAGTCTGATAGTTTGGGCCTTAGTTAGGCAATACGCTTGCTTCAACTTTAGTTATCCTTATTTTCCCCAATGTTACGGTTTCACGAGTTACATCGACGACACTAATTCTACTTCGCGATTTGAATTTGGTTTTCGATTTGGTTCCAAGGACTTACATTGATTGGCTATGTGTGGACGGCGTTTCACGGACATTTATGAATATGGATCGATTGGGACTCTTTCAGCAGCTACATTGGCACCTTTATAGAGCATTCGGTTTAAGGTCCGGCCTCTATTGCCCAGATACTTATATAGAGTATCCGGTTAGAGTTCCGGCCTCTTATACTTGTTACTTGTGATTGGTTACTTGGGTATTTCTTGTGAGCATCCGGTTCGAGGTCCGGCCTCCGTACTGTCAGATTCTACTAATTAGGGTTGAGGTTCTGGTTCGATGTTCTTCGTTCTTGGGTTCGTATATGCAATTCTTGTTAGTTATAGTTATTCTGTGTACTCGTCGGGCTTATGGGAGTCCGTTCGGGTTTTTATTTAACTTGCGCACGAGTGTACCTTCTGGCTTATGGTGGTCCAGTTAGGTGTAGTTAGCTTATAGATTACTTTAGTTAGTTCTTTGTACATTTGTGTGCATTCCTTCGTTAGTTAGATTTTAGTACTTGACCCTCGGTTTGTATTATTCCTTCTTTTCATATTGCCTTTACTTTTCAAGTTCAGTCGACCTATGATGCCTACTAGGTACCTGTTGTTTTGGTACTCATGCTACACTCTGCATCTATTTCGTGATGCAGGTCCGGGCACTAGTAGTCAGCGTTGATCTAGCTTGGAGCAGACTGATCCGGAGACGGGAGTGAGCACACGGCGTTTTGTACTATTTCAGTCTCCATCTGTATATATAGACTTGTCTTTTACCTTTCGAGACAGTCCAGTCTCTGTTGTCTACTTTTGGGACTTGTACTCATTTTGTTAGTAGCTCTGTACTAGTGACTTCCAGGTTCTGGGAGGGATCTTTATTTGTATATATGTTTTTGGTTTGCTTCCTCCTGTTTATATTGTTATTTGTCTACTCTTGTTTAGTTTCTACCCTCACACCCATTACTTATTGTTCCGGGTTACGGGTTGGCTTACCTGCTGGTGGGTTATAGTAGGTGCCATCATGACTTGAGAAATCGGGTCGTGACAAGTTGGTATCAGAGCCCCAGGTTTATCGGTCTCACTTGTACAGAGCTAACGTCTAGTAGAGTCCTGCGGATCGGTGTGGAGACGTCCGTAACTTATCTTCGGGAGGCTACAGGATGTCCTTAGGAAAATTTCCTCTTTTGTTTCGCTTTCGTGCATCGTGTGTCTTATTGATTTCTGGAAATCTCACTTGTTTCACTCTTTCGCAGGTTGGCTCGCTCGCGAGGTGGCGCGGCCAGGGGTGGCGCACCCGGGTGTGCAGGCAGAGCCTCAGCTTGGGGTAGACGCCGACCCCGAGGTCGAGGCAGGGCCGTAGCACCAGCCCGAGATAGGGAGGAGGAGCCTCAGGCAGCATTTGTACCTCCACAGCCGGTGGGGCCGGGGCCAGCCCAGCCACCACCTGCACCAGCTACAGCTGCAGCTCCAGATCTTCATGCTCTGCTGACTCAGATACTAGCAGCTATTGGGGAGATACGACAGGCACCAGCCCCAGCAGCCCCAGCACCAGTCCCAGCAGCACCAGCTCCAGCGCCGCAGGGTCAGCCTGCCGCAGCGGCACCAGAGGTTCAGCCGCCACCAGTTCATGTGGCTGTCGTGTCAGACTTAAAGGACGGGGAGATGCCACTGCGCGAGCAGAAGATGCTTGGGGTATTCCAGAGGTTGGCACCGCCGATATTCTCAGGGGCGATGGGGCAAGATGCCTACGAGTTCCAGCTCACTTGTCAGGAGCAGCTACAGTCATTAGGCCTCTTGGAGTCGAGAGGAGCCGACTTCACTGCTCATCAGTTTCGTGGGCCAGCCAGGCAGTGGTGGCGCTCGTATCGAGAGTCCAGGCCAGCTGGATCGCCTCCTGTATCTTGGAGTGAGTTCTCAGAGGCTTTCTTGGCCCGGTTCATTCCACGGAGCGTCAGGGATAGGCTTCGTGATCAGTTCTCCAGATTGGAGCAGGGCCCTATGACCGTCTCAGAGTACGAGACGAGGTTCCATGAGTTATCTCGACATGCTACCATGATCCTACCCACCGAGGAGGAGAGAGTTCGTTGTTTTATACGTGGGTTGCGGTACCATCTGAGGGTTGACACAGACTATTTAGTTTCTACCGACCGTTCATTTCTTGATATAGTTGACCATGCCCGATCCATGGAGCATATTCATCGCGAGGCCCAAGGGGCAGCAATAAAAGGGCACGCTACCAGGGCAGCTACAGCGGGTCCCAGACTAGAGGGAAAGACTCCTATGATAGGCCCCACTAGAGGTTCCAGCAGGGTCAGTTCAGTCGTTCTGTTCAGGCGGCATTACCTGCTTCTGAGGAAGGCCAGTATCACCAGGGTGGTCCTAGTACGGGCCAGAGTTCGAGGGGATCAGATTCCCTCCCTTCCTACCGCAGTCGGGTTACTTCAGGGCGTTCAGCTTCGGGGTGTTTTGATTGCGGTGCTCTTGACCACTGGTCCAGAGAGTGCCCCCGGCGAGGGGGAGGAGCGATTGTACCAGCTCCCCTTGCACCCAGACCAGTTTCAGCAGTGCCCCCTCTAGCTAGAGGTGGTGGTCAGGACCAGGGTCGTCGGGACAGCCGACAGGGTACCAGAGGCGGAGTTCGGGGAGGCAGGTTAGGTGGTAGATCAGATGCATCGGGCAGAGGTGCTCAGGGCCATTTCTACGCAGCCCCGGCCAGGGCGACTGCTGAGGCATCTGACGATGTTTTCACAGGTACGCTTTTATTATGCCATCAGCCTGCTATAGTATTATTTGATCCCGGGTCCACATTCTCGTATGTATCTGTATATTTTGCTCCACGATTGGGTGTGAGGTCTGAGTTTTTGGTAGAGCCAGTTCATGTTTCGACCCTGGTAGGTGAGTCCTTAGTAGTGGATCAGATATTCCGATCTTTCTTAGTGACTATCCAGGGTTGTGATACTAGAGTTGATCTTATTTTGCTAGATATGGTTGATTTTGATGTGATTCTAGGCATGGACTGGTTATCCCCTTACCATGCGGTCTTGGATTGCTACGCCAAGACTGTTACTTTAGCCATGCCTGGCATTTCCCCGGTGTTGTGGCAGGGTGCTTATAGTCACACACCGACAGGGATCATCTCTTTTATGCGGGCTAGACGGTTGGTTGCTTCTGGGTGTTTAGCTTATTTGGCTTATGTGCGAGATGTGAGTAGGGAGGGCTCTTCAGTTGACTCAATTCCTGTGGTTGGAGAGTTTGTAGATATGTTCCCTACAGACCTACCTGGCCTACCTCCAGATCGTGACATTGATTTTGCCATAGATTTGGAGCCCGACACCCATCCTATTTCTATTCCGCCTTACCGGAATACTCTTAAATGAACACATTTGACTTAAAAAAAATACTTGGCCAAACTTTTGTACATTTTCGTTTATAGTTACGTGTTTATCAGGAAAAAAAAATGTTGCGACCACTTCAAAATTTTGCACAATAAAAAGACATCTTTTTTTATCGTGACAATTCTTATTTCCCCACCTTTTTTTGATGTTCTTGAGCCCAACTATATATTAAAATTAGAGTATTTTTTCTTCCATCTCTGAAGGATAGAGGGATACAATGAAAAAGGTGCCAAAGGGGTCAAATCACTCTAGGTTATTACTCAAGAAATGTCTGACTTTTTAATGACCGAATAAAAAAGGTTTTATTGTTTTCTCTGTTTTCAAGCACTCTCGGACTAATCGTACATCTTGTTGCAACAAAGCAAGCTTAGAAATGAATCTAATGGAGTGTTGTATTATTTCAAGTCTTTATCTAAATTTACATTGCCTAAACAAGTAAAATCAGATTAGTTTTTTTGCATATACGTACGCGTATGTTGAAGTGAGCTTAAATTAGTTTCGATGATGGATGAACATCTACAAAAGAATCCGGTTCTTAGTAGGTCTCAGTAAAAAAATAAGTAGTATTTATGATTGACAAACAACTACACAAGAATCAACTCCTTAGCATGTCAATTCACTACTAGAAACTGAAGTTTTTCCAATCGCGAACCAAAACAAATTTTGTGCTATAAAACATGAAATTTTCACAACATCTACACCAAACCAGCTCACTGGAAAAACACATAGTGGTAAACAGATTTCTATTAAAGTATTGAAAATAACCACTGAACATTTTTTCTTTGCTCACTAATTCAATCAGTAAAAAATCTATAGGAATAGTCATTAAATATTTTTCAATGAAAAATCTACTTTGATATGTGTCACCTGAGTTGAGGGTCTTTGATAACAACCTATGTACCTCTATCAGGTAGTGATGAAATATGCATACACTCTACCCTTTTCAAATTTCACCAAGTGTGTTATTGTAGATTGAAAATCTATTGTAAACAAATAGNCCTCCCCCCCCCCCCACACACACACATACCACCAAATATAATGATAAAGTCTACGTACATTCACCCTCTCTAAATTTCTTTAATTTTATGAAATCATAATGGTATGTCGTCGTTATATGTATTAACTCTTATTGGCGCATAAGTTCGGAATTATATGAAATATGGACTCGTCCTTTACCTAACTCACAACATAAATATACAATTTTATTCATAAGGATGGCAACGGGCCAGATTTGACTTTATGCGGTGTGGGCAAGGTGGGATGGGACGAATTGAGAGTCTTACTAATAATTAATACAAGGCAAGACAAATTGCAGGTTGATTTAAAACTACAGTTGGCTATGAGAAATTTAGTCATGTTTTGAAGCTACAAGTGTTAGGTTTTTGTAATAATAATAAATAAAAATATCAACTAACTAAAGCAAATTATGTAGGGTGAGTTTATGCAGGACGGATTTTTGTGAAGCACAATGAATTGAAATTTTTGTGAGTTTACGTAGGCTTACTTCACAACCATTTCGCTCCGTCAGCCATCTTTACTTGTTCACGATAAAAGGTAAGATATAAATTTTGTGGTGTACACCTAATAACTTATACATCAGATATTATCTCTTTATTGTTAAAATACTTTTTTAAAAAATTAATATATTGAATAGGATCTTCTAGTTTGGACATCATTAATGAAACAAAGGCTTGAGGAATTGTATATTATCCTCAATTAATATCTCATTGACAATTTCAATTCATGAGAGCTACCTAATTTAAATAATGCAATTTTTTTTAGAGAAATTAGTCATAAGTCTTAACTTCAAAATAAATTAGGCCATATTTAAGGAGTAACTTAAATATTTGACTTAATTCACACCAATAATTGATTCTATTGAAAAGGGCCAGGAGAAAAGTCAACCAAATATATATCTATTAAATCTCTTTGAGAAATTAGGTATAAGTCTTCACCTCAAAATAAATTCGTCCATATTTAAGGATTAACTTAAATATTTAACTTAATTCACACCTATAATTGATTCTATTGAAAAGGACTAGGAGAAAATTCAACCAAATATGTATCTATTAAATCTCTTTGAGAAATTAGTTATAAGTCTTATCAAAATAAATTAGGTCATATATATTTAAGGATTAACTTAAATATTTGACTTAATTCACACCTATAACTGATTCTATTGAAAAGGGCCAAGAGAAAATTCAACCAAATATGTATCTATTAAATCTCTCTACAATACTAGTATTTTTTTTTCTGAAAGTTTTATGATTGCTATAGTAAGGTCTTGTTATATACTTATAGTGACATTTGACATTTTGATCTATTTAGTTTTTATAAATAAAAACATGCAATTTTTAATTTTAATTTTTACTTTTTATGTTATAAACGAAAATAATTTACTTGTTAAATTTAAAATCTCAATTATTTTTCTTATTCATTTATAAAAAGTCAAAAGACTAATATATTACTAATAAATTCAAAATTAATTGTACCGTAATAACAAAGAATTAAAATCTAAAGAGTATATGCATTTAAAATTAATTAAAAATTTAATATATCAAATTTAAATGTATTAATTAAAAATTTAATATAAAAATTCAAAAGACTAATATATTACTAATAAATTCAAAATTAATTGTACCGTAATAACAAAGAATTAAAATCTAAAGAGTATATGCATTTAAAATTAATTAAAAATTTAAATATATCAAATTTGATGTGAGAATACTATAATTGCGCATGTTGTTTCACAAATTTTAGTCTCTTAGTGACAGCATATCGCTTGAATTGATGGATATTTTTGTCCAAACTTTCAGCAAAAGGATATTCAATAGCTTTACGTTGAATCTTGCTTAAGATCTTAACAAATGACTCTTTTATCTTACCGCATGTAGCAAAATGTTGAGGCTCTTCATCAATAGTTTTGTATTCATCTTCTACATAATGTATTTCTTATAAATATTATTACACAATATTTGAGTATGATTGTCATAAATGGGTAATTTTATAAAGAGTGTAATTCTATAATGAATGTCATTGTTGTTATCGATAGAATTAATGTTGTTATATAAAAGTAAAATATAACATAAAAATTAATTCGGGAGAAAATTAAGTTAGAATAATGAAATGTCTTTATAACGAGGGACCTTTATAAAAAGATTTGACTATGATTCTCTTAATCTAAATTTTATATGTATTGACAGTGTGAAAAATATAAGGGAAAAAACTCAAATCTGTCATCGAACTTTGAGAAAAAGCTCATCCATGCTATTATTTTTTAACTCCAATTTTGCAAAATCGTTTTTTACACATGACCAATTATGATTTGATCACATCATTAGTTAAATCAATTTTTTAAAAGCCAAAGTTCTAAAAGCCATCTGTGTAATTTAAAAAACCACCCGAATTATAAACACTTCTAACCTGAATTAAAAAACACATAAATTGTTAGCACACATGGTATTAGAGTCATAGATGTTCTTGTTCTTGGTATCAGAGTAAGACATGATCATCACCTTATGAGCTAACCCAATGTTGGCCCCTAGGTTATATAGTCCGCCCTCCAACTATTCAGGCTTGTGCGCCGGAGGATGTTATCGACTCAAATTAGTTGAGGGAATGGTTACTGTCTATTTATATGGTCTTAGAGAATTCTTATCTCATGAGCTAGCTTAATTGTGAGCCCAAGATCCATTTTCTTAAACACTAATAACATGATTAGGTTTGTGTATGACCATGGGGATGACACTCAAGGAGGCAATAACAGTAATTATAACTATGCCTCAGTTTCAAACTATTCGAGATAAAAACAGTAAACACAACATAATATATCCTAGGTAATCACAAACTAATATCATCCGGCTTTTGAGAACTGTGCCTACCACAAACTTTTTGCTAGCTAAGGTTGTATACTGAAGTAATGAAATGCAACCTTTGAGTAAACATTATAAAGGTGCCTCAACTTTAGGAGATTTCACATCTTTCATTGCCATCATAACCTTTTACTTCTTACAAAAATTTGAACCCTACAATTATGACTCAAGGGTAGTTTTGTAGAGGGGAGTGACTTCCGAGGTGGAAAAGATGAAAGAGATGAGATTGAGATGGTTCAAATTATGTGAAGAGAAGTGTGGATGTGCTAGTAAGAAGGTGTGAAAGGCTGGTTGTAATAAAAGTTAGGAGTTGTAGGTATAGGCCGAACAAGAATTGGGAGAAGGTAATTAGATAGAACATACCACACCTTTAGCTTACTAAGGACATGACCTTAAATAGTAAGATATGGATGTCGAGGATTAGGGTAGAAGATTAGTAGGTAGCGGGGTATTGTCGAACTTAATGTGGGAGAGGCAGGGGCTAACCTTTCTAGTTCTCCTTATCACTAATTCTAGTTCTGGGAACGTGCTTCACACGTTTATCCCAAAAACTTAATGTAACATATTGTAAATTATAAATTCGGTATAATATATTATGACTTTCTTTGTGCTATGAATTAAAAACCAAAACATACAAAAGAGTAAAAACTAAGTTGTAGAGTCCTTTTAGTCTATCAATGCTTACCATAACATAGATACACAATTGGTTATCAGTCAACTATATCAAAAGTCCTTTTAGTCTATCCTTGCAGGTTCAAGATGAAACAATTGAAGAATGAAAATGAGGCTGACTCATCTATGATGAGTACAATCAAATATACATTTGTTGTGCCTGGTGCCATTGAAAAGGAACGAGGACGAAGGCTTAAATCTTTGGCATAGAGAAGAAATAAGCCACTAAGAGTTTTGTTTCTCAATCTAGTGATATGGTTAATCATACATCCAAGAAGTTGAAACAAGTAAGATATTTTAATATATTGTTCAAAATTGATATTAATAGCTTACTTTAAATTCTTTTACTTCAAAAGCATCTTCTTGTTCTTTTATTTGTGATTTAAGAAAGCATAAGAAGGGATTGTGTATTTCAAAGTAGATTTGTAGAGCATACTTAGTGCCACAGTTGTATGAACTTTAATGCTAAAGTAACTTCAAAACTATATTCCTATTCTTTTACATGTGATTCTAAAGTATTAAATCTATTTTTGTTCGATATCTGTTATTCAATATTAAAATGACTAGGTGCCGCAGTTGTGTAAACTTAAGTGCTAAAGAAGGTTGTTACAATCATGTGCTTTGTTTCTTCAACCGAGAAGCGAAATGAAGCATACTTGTATCACTTTTATGCCCTCAAGCGAGTTGATAGTGAAAAGCGAGCCCTTATTTTTTTGTTTGTCTCAAAATCTTATTTTCTCTTTGAGACCTTGTCATTTATTACAACTTCTTTCTCTCCAAAAGATTATTCTATAGTATTGGTAATATAATTTGTTATCTCCATGTTATGTAGGGAATGTTCGGGGATAGGGACTTATATAAAACAGTGATTAGTGTTTGAAGAATCTGACTTGCCTTCTCATTCAAGAAAAGAAGAATATATATATATATATATACACATGAGATTGAGTCTCCTACTCCTAAAATCTTTTCCTAAAGATATTATGAGAATATCTTATTCCTATAATATATCATATAATATCCCATAGAATATTACATCTCTCACAAAATTAGATACACAATTTAAAGTTACTATATTTACATAGATCTCTGCTTAATACCCCACGGCCCAAGTTGATGCATGAAGATTTTGAATTCCCAACCTCCAAAGAACGTAGTCAAAATGATGCTTTCCTAATGCTTTTTGTAAAAAATATTAGCGAGTTGCACTTTAAAGGAAACATATGTTGGATGAATGTTGCCCTTCGTTATCTCGTCTCGGAGAAAATGGTAATCTATTTCCATATGTTTCATCGTTTCATGAAATACTAGACTCTTTGCTATATGCAGCGCTAACTGACTATCACAATATAGTATTATTGGAGTAGGATGTGTCACCCCTAGACTGGACAAAACTCCCTTTAGCCACTTTAATTCACAAGTTATGGTGGCCTTAGATCTGTTCGTTTGCTACTTCTTAGTCTTCCAAGATAATAGTGAATTACCTAAGAGAATAAACCACCCAGTGAGAGATCGTAGTGGTAAAGGACAACCTGTCCAATTTGAATCACACCATCCATATAACTTCAAATCATATGAACTATGCAATAATATACCTTGTCCAGGTTTTCCTTTCAAAAATTGAACAACGCGTAGCACTACTTCCAGTGTTCTTCTTGTGGGCAATGCATAAACACTACTAAAAAAACAGTGAATACCGACCTACAAATACCGACCTCCGGAGGTCGGTATTCCCTGAAATACCGACATCCCAGCTTAGATCGGAAAAAGCTTGGTCGTTATTCAATACCGACCTCTCTCGATGTCAGTTTTTATTTTATGTCGGAATATTCTTTTTTTTAAATTCTGACCTCTGGAGGTCGGTGTTTTTATTTTTGCATTTTGAGATTCTGACCTCCGAAGGTCGGTATTCTTATTTTTGAGATTCTGACCTACGGAGGTCGGTATTTTTATTTTTGTAATGTTGAAATTCTGACCTCCGGAGGTCGGTATTTTTTTTTGTAATGTTGAAATTCTGACCTCCGAAGGTCGATATTTTTATTTTTGTAATGTTGAAATTCTGACCTGGAGGTCGGTATTTGATTTTTGTAATGTTAAAATTCTGACCTTCGGAGGTCGGTATTTTTATTTTTGTATTTTTGAAATTCTGACCTCCGGAGGTCGGTATTTTTATTTTTGTAATGTTGAAATTCTGACTTCCGGAGGTTGGTATTTTTATTTTTGTATTTTTGAAATTCTAGCCTCCGGAGGTCGATATTTTTATTTTTGTGTTTTTAAAATTCTGACATCCGGAGGTCGGTATTTTTATTTTTGTAGTTTTAAAATTCTGACCTCCGACCCAACTCTTTTTCCTGCAAATAACATATATAGAATTTGATCTCATTAATCTCCAAAAAGTACTTATCAAAAAAGAAAAAAATGATTTTACTAAATTAAGAAAGTATACCGTTCTTTCCTTCCTAGTAACTTGGCTAATAGCTCCACAAGTGTGCAAAGAGCCTCCCTTTTCTAATGCGCGAGCCATCTTCCCAATCTCACTCCTCTTTTTAAATTTTTCATCAATACTCCAATGTTTCAGTAACAGAGCCCATCGATCCGGTAACATAAACTTAGGAATTCTGTTTTCTCTTCGACAATCACAAAATGTGCTAGAAAGCAACTTTGAAGCTGTAAGCTTTAAGTTCACTTGAACGTCATCCTCGTGTTCGGGAGCCCATACTTAATATTTCTGTAATAGAAAATAAATAAATATTTATTGTTCAAATGACTAGAGAATTTAAATGTATATGATGTGAATTTAATTTATATATATTCTTACCTTAAATTCGTTGAACATCTGCCCTTGGGTGTTAAGTGGAATCGAACTCCAATTCGGATACACACCATTATAGTGAGTTCCGATGCACTTTAAAATAATCATAGCCATACCCACATCCGGATGTAAGCTGAAATACGAGTTCATTGACGAAGTAGAGTAAACAAAAAATAATTAATCAATTAAAATATAAACAGATAAATGAAAGATGAAACATAATTAAATCATACTTGTATCCTAATGGCTCGATGACGAGTCTCCGAAAATTGTCTCTATCACCTGGCTGAGGACCATGTGCATCTGAGTGTTGGGTGGTGGGAGTATTAGGCTCTGAGCCATTGAATTCAAGATGAAGATTGGAAAGTCCAATTGATCCACTACTAGTATTCAAACTATTGCATTGACTAGCACTAATTGATGGTATGGTAGACCCACGACCAAGATGTGAATAGCCCTGCAATGTTTGGTAACCCGAACTAGGTACCACAGTGGGTGTAGATATAGTATAACCAGATTGTGGAGCCACATGAGTAGAGGCATTATGTGACTGGTGTGCCGAGTGAGTAGTTTAAACTGAGGCTCTTTTTGAAATATTAACTCGAGAGGGCTCATCAGATATCACGACCCCAGTGGGCCTTCTCATAACATTGGCCAATTTCTTTTTTGGATTAGCGGATTTTTTTTATTTACCCTTGTCTTTATCTACCATCTATATCAATTAAATATAAAGATTAAAACAAAGTAGTACAAAATAATGTCACAATGTCGAAGAAATATATCAAACAAAGTTATCATAACATAAGGCTTAATCCAAATAGTCTTTCACAATCTCGAACAAACGTTAAAATTACTAAAATATAAAGTATACTCAAATATGAATAGCTAAAAATCCACCAACTAAACATATAAATTGTTATTTATCTTTCACCTGGGGCATTTCACTTTAGCTTATGTTTAACTTTTTTGGCTTTTGGAATTGCTTTTAGCTCAAAATGGGCAGACTGAGGTGGACATGAGTTTCCCCAAAATCTATCATTCAAATTGCTTCGTAATATTATTGAAAACTGTTGCAATGTTGTTCAATTTACAAGTTATATTTCAAAGAAGTGGTAATATTGTCCCTAAACTCTTTTTCTCCATTTCCAATCACAACACTTAGTTTCTGCAAATTCAATGATCAATAAAGGGAATGTGTGTTCACATGTTTCAAAATATCTACCTACATTACTTAAAAATCGATGTAAGAGGCTTACATTGAACTGTAACTTGTGAGATTGAACTTTTTCTATGTATCAAACTCTGCAATTCTAAGGATTCTTTGACATGACTCATGAGCTACTTGTCATTAATTGAGCTAAGTGTCAACACTAGATGGACACAAATCGATCTTGCAAGAAAATTAATTTTGTCATCAATAGGATCAACTAGTGTTGGTACTTATGCTTAACAAACACATTATTCCTAAATTAAAGCTTAATATCAACACTAGATGGACACAAATCGATCTTGCAAGATGCGTTAAAACTACTAAATAGTGTTTCACAATGTAGAACAAAAGTTAAAACTACTAAAATATGAAGTATACTCAAATATGAATAGCTAAAAATCCACCAACTAAACATACAAATTGTTATTCATCCTCTTCGGAAGTTTCTTCATCATCTATCCATTCACATGCATCATCTTCGGAAGTTTCCTCCTCATCTATCCATTGATCCTCTTCGAAAGTTTCCTCCTCATCCTCCTCCATATTTGTTGGCATATCTAACTCTTTTCTATTAACTTCTTCTAAAATGTGATCAGGATGCTCTAAATTCATTTCTAACTCAGCATCCACTACTTGATGAACACTTGATATTTCATTTTGATATGCAACATCCAATTCATTCTCAACTTCCACTCGCCCCATCGGTTTTGTTTTGATTACAACCCACCAATCAGACTTATCCCTACGCAACGGATAATGAGCATAGTACACTTGCTTAGCATTCTGTGCAATAATAAAAGAATCATAAGCCTCATACTTCCTAGTGTACTTGACTTCAATGATATTATGCTGCTTAAGCTCCCTTGTACCTCTTGAAGTTGGATCAAACCACTTGCATTGGAAAAGTACTATTCGTTTGATTGGCCAACCCGAATACTCCAACTCTACAATCTCCTGTAGGACGCCAAAATAATCAAAATTCTCATTTTGATTTCCATCATCACCTTTAACCCAAACACCACTATTATTAGTTTTCTTATTCTTTGAGTGTTTCTCTGTGGCTAATTTAAAACCATTTACGTTATATTGGGACATTGTGTGAACTGTAATCGGTCCCAAGAAATATCCTTGAAAAATTGATCAAATGTGGCGGCATTTTCTGAATTGTAGACCTATATATCGTTAGTAAATTAAAAGCAATGTTAGTAGAAAGAAGAGTACACTAATCTCTTAATAGGTGTATATATTACAACACTTACCCAATTAGTATACCACGTTATAAATGATGGAACCACTTGATCATGACCATATTGGCTCACAAAATAACTGTAGAATCACATTGAAAATATAGGTAGTTTCCTTAATAAAATCGGAGTTGAATATATGTTGTTTACATATTTAATTTTCTTACTCTAAGAAGGGTTGGACTTCTGGACAATTCAACAAGACATGAAGCTCTGCAGATTTTTTCTCCTTTTCGGTAGGTTTGCCCAATGTACGTTTTTTTGAACCCTTACCCGGTTGGTTGAAGATTGATAATGATTGTACTGCAGGATCATTCCCAATATCATCATGTCGATTAGGTCTGTTTCTCAAACACGACACATAATCATCAAAGTAGTAAGAACAAAAGTGGGATCTTTCTTTAGCTAGATATACTTGAACCATACAGCCCTCCACCCTATGTTTATTCTTAATACCCCTTTTAAACTTGCCAATGCTCTTGTAAAATTTTATATTAGATATATAATTTCAAAAGATATATGAACGATTTATGAAATAAGAATAAATATGTTATAGTTACTTACCGCTCAAAAGGATACATCCACCTATATTGGACTGGACCTCCCAGTATGGATTCATGAACAAGGTGAATGGGAAGATGTTCCATCACATCAAAGAACCCAAGTGGAAGAATCTTCTCCAACTTATTACTAATAACAACGATATTTTTGACCATCCGAACCAGATTCTCTACTCTCAATGTTCTGGAACACAAGTCTTTGAAGAACAAACTGATCTTTGTCATCGGTTTTCATATGTTTTCAGGCAATCCACAAAAAGCAATTGGAAGTATTTGTTCCATGAAAACATGACAGTCGTGACTTTTCATCCCATGTAATATTCCACGCTCAATGTCAACCCTCATTCCCAAATTTGAGGCATATCCATCTGGCATTTTCAAGCTTTCCACCCACTCACAATTTTTTCTCTTCTGTTCCATTGTGAATGAATAACTAGCCTTGGGCTTAAGTAACTTGTTGTTGGCAGACTTCTGTAAATGCAACTCCGGTCGTCTACAATGTTCTGGTAAGTCAAGTCTCGCCTTAACATTATCTTTTGTCTTGCCAGTCACATCCATTACAGTGTTGAACAGATTATCAAAATAATTCTTTTCAATATGCATGACATCAAGATTATGTCTAAGCAAATTATCCTTCCAATAAGGTAACTCCCAGAATATACTCTGTTTAGTCCAATTATGTGCAACACCATATCTATCAAATTTGTACGGTGGTTCCTCAGTTACCTTTGGAAAATTTTGAACCCTTTCCGAAATATCATCACCCGTTAATATTGGGGGTGGACCATCTCGTTCAGTTTTATTCTTTTTAAATGCATATTTCTTTCTCCTAAACTCATGATCAGGTGACAAGAACCGACAGTGACAATCAAACCATGAATTTTTTTGGCCATGTTTTAATGTGAATGATTTAGTATCTTCCATACAGTAGGGACATGCTAACTTTCTAGCGGTCATCCATCCATATAGCATTCCATAGGCAGGAAAATCATTAATAGTCCACAGTAAAGTAGCACGAATGTTGAAATTTTGTTTATGAGAAATTTCCCATGTTTCTACCCCCTCAGACCACAACAATTTCAACTCATCAATCAAAGGTTATAAGTATACATCAATCTTGATTTTTGGATTACTCGGATTTGGAATTCCATCTAGTACACACTGATTTTGGAATTTTTCTAGGTGGAAGATTAAATTCACGACAACGATTTTCAAAATCTCTACGTCTAGACTTAAGTTGACATTTAAAAATAAAATGACATGCAGTTTCAACTTTTGTGTAACCATCATCATACATTGCTATATCATCTCTAACAATCAAATTATATATGTGTGCAGCACACCTAATATGAAAACCATCAATATAAATAGGGCAAAGAGACGGTTTTAGTATTTCAACAGCATTTCTATTATTAGAAGCATTATCTAATGTGACACTACTTATTTTATCACAAATTCCATAGTTTTGCAAAACATCTATAATTGTTTGAGCTATATAACTACCGGTTTTATGAATTTCATGACATTTATAACCTAAAATTCTTTTTTGCAAAGTCCAATTTTCATCAATCCAATGCGCAGTAATAGTGAAATAATCATTACCATTTACACTACAGCCCATATCAGAAGTAATAGCTATTTTACAATTGTTATAATAAAATAAACAACGAAGATATTGAAAATGTTGAGCTTGATAATCAAAGATAGCCTTTTTAATTGTATTTCAAGTAAAACCTTTAAAATGTGGATTATACACAATTTGAATATAATGAATAAAATCGGGATTTTCAGCAAAACTAAATGGCAAACCCATAACAACAATCATTTTAGCTAATTCTTCAAGATCTTTTTCTCTACTATATGACCGTTGTATACTAGAACCAGAAACATTAGAAGGATTTAATTGTGTTTGGACCATATTAGAGCCTTCTACTCCTACATTTTCAGGAAGGGTGGTACCATTTTTTTTAGCTTCGGCTACAGCTTTAGTATGCAAAAATTCATTTTTACAACATGACATTAAATGATTACCCAAATGTCCCGTCCCACCCTGTTTTCCTACAGTTTTATGATTCATTCTATGTTTACATTTATTACAAATAGCTTGTGTTTTATCTTCATTCTGAGTCATAAATTGCCACACAACTGATTTTTTAGCGCGTTCTACCTTAGTCCTAGGATGCACGGGGGGAATGGGAGCAGGACAACGAAAGGGAGCGGGAGCCGGGGAAGAGGGATTGGGAGTGGGACTAGTAGCCGACGGTGGCTCAGTTTAATCATCATCATATTCATCAACATTATTATCAAAACTATCAACATAAGCATTAACATCATCATGTTCATCATCTTCAGGTAATTCCTCTTCAAAATTACCAAATCTTCTTTGTAAATGTTCATGATAAGGATCTAATCCACTATTACTATCAATATTAAAAACAGTTTCATCAACATGCGTATAATCATCCGTATTTATTTTTAATTGAGAAGTATTTTTAGTTTTAGATTGAGAAGTACTACTGATTTTTTTTATTTTTCTTGGATTTTGAGCTAGATAAATTAGTGAACGAATTAACTATGGTTGTTTTACCCTTTTCAATAATGTTTTTTCCGAAATCCATATTCAAATATAAAAAGTGAGCAAATTATATATAATACGAAAATGATTAGCAAAGTTTTAAACAAATAAATAACTAAATAAGTAGAGACTAGAGATTAATTACTCACAAAATAAATAATTAAATGCAAACAAATAAATAACTAAATGAAAAGTCAGTTGGAACGAATGTACCAAACGTCTACTTAAAAAAGTAGACGTGTATGACCAGAAGCCGAAAATTGAAAGTTGAATTTTGAAGCTCCAATTTCCAAAGATCAAATTCGTAATTTTAACGAGAATAAGAGAATTTAGAGAGTAGAGAGTAGGGAGATTAGAAGATATTTTTGTGAGTGAAAAGAATGAAAGATTAGGGGTATTTATAGTTAAAAAAAAAGGATGAAAATATAGTTTTAAGAAGTTTGGGGTATTAAAAAAAGTTTGGGGGGTAGGGAGGTGTAAAATGGGGTTATGGGGGTGAAAGAACCGTTGGTGGGGCCCAAAACCCGTTGCCCAACGGCTATAAAATTTAAAATTTCAGATTAAAAAAAAAATAAAAAAAAATTGTTCCGAACCAGACCGGAACCGGGACTAACCGGACCAGGACGGACCGGTAAATCCCGATTTCCGTCCCGTTACCCCTCCCGGACCGGTACAATACCGGAGCGAACCGGTACTATCCGGAACCGAGACGGAACCGGTAACGGACCGGAACCGGTACCGGGACCTCCCGGTTCCGTTGCCACCCTTAGTGCCATCTCATATGAGAAGCAGAGCTATTTGATGCATACAACCTCTTCAATCTTCGTATAAGAGGTAAATAATGCATCGCCTAAATAGCAAGTTTCTTTCCGGTAGAACCAGTCTTATAGCGAGGGTGACTACAAAACTTGCAAGACTCTAGATTGACATCCTCCTTATAGTATAATATGCAACCTTTTTCACAATAACCAATTCTTATCGAGGAGAGTCCTAATTTAGACACCAATGCATTTGCTTTATAATAAGAATCAGGAATCTCTACATTGGGATCAACTAGTTCCTTTATAAGATCTATCATAGAGTCCATTGCTCCTTGAGAAATATTATTGTCAGATTTGATACTTAACAATCTAACTGCAACAGACAATTTAGAGTGTTGACTCCCGTTGAACAAAGGACTACTACAATCACGCAATTGTTCATAAAAGATATTTGCTTCTTCATTAGGAGCTTCTGCTACATTTTCTCCTTGTTCAAAATCAAAATGCATCCCAAAAGCATCATCGACCATATCTGACACTCTAGAACCTTGGAAATAATTATGCTCGGTAGATCTACTACTTTAACCGACAACAAAGTTATTAAACATAGTTTCACTTTCAACCTCACCATGACTAGTCCAAACAGTATACCCTGGTTTGAATCCATTCATCATAAGATACATAGCAACAGTCTCTGTTGTATGATATCTCACATTTTCACAATTAACACACGGACACCTAATCAATCTTGAAGTTAAAAAATCATCAAGTGTCTTTGCATGATTTATAAATCTAGTGACACCTTCTGCGAATTTTGGAATCATACCTGCTCGACCAAGATTGTTTCTATTATAAATCCAACTACGATCAGGATCCATCTACACAAACAATAATGATAATTTTAATTCCAACAACTAAATACACCAACAAAACGACATTATTTATTTTAACTTATTTAAACAACTTAACAATATTAACTAGTTTAGTTTTGACTTAATTCCAACAACTAAATCCACCAACTAAACGACATTATTTATTTTAACTTATTTAAACAACTTAACAACTTTAACTAGTTCAGTTTTGACTTAATTCCAACAACTAAATCCACCAACTAAACGACATTATTAATTTTAACTTATTTAAACAACTTAACAACTTTAACTAGTTTAGTTTTGACTTAATTCCAACAACTAAATTCACTAACTAACCCACATTATTTATTTTAACTTATTTAAACAACTTAAGAACTTTTTAACTTTAACTAGTTTAAATTTGACTTAATTCCAACAACTAAATTCACTAACTAAACAACATTATTTATTTTAACTTATTTAAACAACTTAACAACTTTTTAACTTTAACTAGTTCAGTTTTGACTTAATTCCAACAAATAAATGCACTAACTAACCCACATTATTATTTTAACTTATTTAAACAACTAAACAACTTTAGAACTTTAACTAGTTTAGTTTTGACTTAATTCCAACAACTAAATTCACTAACTAAACCACATTATTTATTTTAACTTATTTAAACAACTTAACAACTTTTTAACGTTAACTAGTTTAGTTTTGACTTAATTCAAACAACTAAATCCACTAACTAAACGACATTATTTATTTTAACTTATTTAAACAACTTAACAACTTTTTAATGTTAACTAGTTTGGTTTTGACTTAATTCCAACAACTAAATCCACTAACTAACCCACATTATTTATTTTAACTTATTTAAACAACTTAACAACTTTTTAACGTTAACTAGTTTAGTTTTGACTTAATTCCAAAAACTAAATCCATTAACTAAACGACATTATTTATTTTAACTTATTTAAACAACTTAACAACTTTTTAACTTTAACTAGTTTAGTTTTGACTTAATTCCAACAACTAAATTCACTAACTAACCCACATTATTTATTTTAGCTTATTTAAACAACTTAACAACTCTTTAACGTTAACTAATTTAGTTTTGACTTAATTCCAACAACTAAATTCACTAACTAAACGACATTATTTATTTTAACTTATTTAAATAACTTACCAACTTTTTAACGTTAACTAGTTTAGTTTTGACTTAATTCCAACAACTAAATTCACTAACTAA